>NC_060194.1:44027110-44152110 GCF_021184085.1 Oncorhynchus gorbuscha | reverse complement strand
TAAGGTTATAAAGTTTATGTACATAAAGATATATGAATGAGTGATGGTACAGAGCAGCATAGGCAAGATACAGTAGATGATATCGAGTACAGTATATACATATGAGATGAGTATGTAAACAAAGTGGCATAGTTAAAGTGGCGAGTGATACATGTATTACGTAAGGATGCAGTAGATGATATAGAGTATAGTATATACGTATGCATATGAGATGAATAATGCAGGGTATGTAACATTATATTAGGTAGCATTATTTAAAGTGGCTAGTGATATATTTTACATCATTTCCCATCAATTCCCATTATTAAAGTGGCTGGAGTTGAGTCAGTGTCAGTGTGTTGGCAGCAGCCACTCAATGTTAGTGGTGGCTGTTTAACAGTCTGATGGCCTTGAGATAGAAGCTGTTATTCAATCACTTCAGTCTCTCGGTCCCAGCTTTGATGCACCTGTACTGACCTCGCCTTCTGGATGATAGCGGGGTGAACAGGCAGTGGCTCGGGTGGTTGTTGTCCTTGATGATCTTTATGGCCTTCCTGTAACATCGGGTGGTGTAGGTGTCCTGGAGGGCAGGTAGTTTGCCCCCGGTGATGCGTTGTGCAGACCTCACTACCCTCTGGAGAGCCTTACGGTTGTGGGCGGAGCAGTTGCCGTACCAGGCGGTGATACAGCCCGCCAGGATGCTCTCGATTGTGCATCTGTAGAAGTTTGTGAGTGCTTTTGGTGACAAGCCGAATTTCTTCAGCCTCCTGAGGTTGAAGAGGCGCTGCTGCGCCTTCTTCACTGTGACGGCCCTGAATTTTTCTGAACCGTCTCAGTGCAGCTCCTTCCAATAGGGCGCTTTCCCTTTAATTCCCAATTAAATAGCCAGTATCAGCTGCGCAAAAGGGGGGTTGTGATGGAGACGTGCATGAGGATGTGTTCAACCCTCAGTTCCGAAGCTTCTCTATTCCGTTTGTTTTGTTGCCGTTAAACGTGTGTTTTGTAGCCTAAGAGAGTTTACCCAGGATCGGATCCACTCTTTGCGTCCCTGGACTACACCTCTCCGTTCTTCGTGGCCTTTCTCCGCTGGAGATCTATTGGCGGATTGGATTGTCTGACTGACCGACTGACTACCACCTTTTTGTATACGGTATTTCATTTGTTTGGATGTGATGTATACTGTGATTTGTGTAGTTAGTGGTAGTTGAGGACTTAATTAAGAGTTGATCCGCTTTAAGGTTCTGTGGTAAAGTAATTGTTATATTGATTGTATGTTTAATACTGGGTTTACGCTACACGGAAGAACGGACAAACATCGCGTGACAAAAGTCACTTGAGTTCACTGAACTCCTTTACCGGGTAGGACTCTTTTAGGCCCGAGGTACAGGACATTTCTGGAGGAACCAGAACTCATTGTGATATTATTATATATGTGTGTAATCATTGTTGTTGCTAATACAACCCACGCAACAGAATATAATTGTTTTTGAAGTTCTTTTCAATGTTTTAAGGGTTTATGAAAAGTTTATTTCCATCCTGACTTTTACATACGTCCTTTGTATTGGTGTAGACTTGACGGACCAGATGGGACTCATTCCCACCCAAACTAAAAGGAGAAACTAATGTTTTCTCTGGTAGGCACAACCTACCTGGCACCCCTATAAATAATAACCTCAAGTCAAAACCGTTACATCACGATGCTGTCTGTGTGAGTGGACCAATTCAGTTTGTCTGTGATGTGTATGCCGAGGAACTTAAAACTTACTATCCTCTCCACTACTGTTCCATTGATGTGGATAGGGGGGTGTTCCCTCTGCTGTTTCCTGAAGTCCACAATCATCTCCTTAGTTTTGTTGACGTTGAGTGTGAGGTTATTTTCCTGACACCACACTCCGAGGGCCCTCACCTGTGTTGAGGATCAGCGGGGTGGAGATGTTGTTGCCTACCCTCACCACCTGGGGGCGGCCCGTCAGGAAGTCCAGTACCCAGTTGCACAGGGCGGGGTCGAGCTTGATGACGAGCTTGGAGGGTACTATGGTGTTGAATGCCGAGCTGTAGTCGATGAACAGCATTCTCACATAGGTATTCCTCTTGTCCAGATGGGTTAGGGCAGTGTGCAGTGTGGTTGAGATTGCATCGTCTGTGGACCTATTTGGGCGGTAAGCAAATTGGAGTGGGTCTAGAGTGTCAGGTAGGGTGGAGGTGGTATGGTCCTTGACTAGTCTCTCAAAGCACTTCATGATGACGGAAGTGAGTGCTAAGGGGCGGTAGTCGTTTAGCTCAGTTACCTTAGCTTTCTTGGGAACAGGAACAATGGTGGCCCTCTTGAAGCATGTGGGAATAGCAGACTGGTATAGGGATTACAGTGGCACTGTATTGTCCTCAAAGCGGGCAAAAAAAGTTATTTAGTCTGCCTGGGAGCAAGACATCCTGGTCCGTGACTGGGCTGGTTTTCTTCTTGTAGTCCGTGATTGACTGTAGACCCTGCCACATACCTCTTGTGTCTGAGCCATTGAATTGAGATTGTACTTTGTCTCTATACTGATGCTTAGCTTGTTTGATAGCCTTGCGGAGGGAATAGCTGCACTGTTTGTATTCGGTCATGTTACCAGTCACCTTGCCCTGATTAAAAGCAGTGGTTTGCACTTTCAGTTTCACGCGAATGCTGCCATCAATCCACGGTTTCTGGTTAGGGAATGTTTTAATCGTTGCTATGGGAATGACATCTTCAACGCACGTTCTAATGAACTCGCACACCGAATCAGCGTATTTGTCAATGTTGTTATCTGACGTAATACAAAACATATCCCAGTCCACGTGATGGAAGCGGTCTTGGAGTGTGGAGTCAGCTTGGTCGGACCAGCGTTGGACAGACCTCAGAGTGGGAGCTTCTTGTTTTAGTTTCTGTCTGTAGGCAGGGATCAACAAAATGGAGTCGTGGTCAGCTTTTCCGAAAGGAGGGCGGGGCAGGGCCTTATACGCGTCGCGGAAGTTAGAGTAACAATGATCCAAGGTTTTTCCACCCCTGGTTGCGCAATCGATATGCCGATAAAATTTAGGGAGTCTTGTTTTCAGATTAGCCTTGTTAAAAGCCCCAGCTACAATCAATACAGCCTCCGGATAAATGGATTCCAGTTTGCAAAGAGTCAAATAAAGTTTGTTCAGAGCCATCGATGTGTCTGCTTGGGGGGGGAATATATACGGCTGTGATTATAATCGAAGAGAATTCTCTTGGTAGATAATGCGGTCGACATTTGATTGTGAGGAATTCTAAATCAGGTGAACAGAAGGATTTGAGTTCCTGTATGTTTCTTTCATCACACCATGTCTCGTTAGCCATAAGGCATACGCCCCCGCCCCTCTTCTTACCAGAAAGATGTTTGTTTCTGTCGGCGCGATGCGTGGAGAAACCCGGTGGCTGCACCGCCTCCGATAGCGTCTCTCCAGTGAGCCATGTTTCCGTGAAGCAAAGAACGTTACAGTCTCTGATGTCCCTCTGGAATGCTACCCTTGCTCAGATTTCATCAACCTTGTTGTCAAGAGACTGGACATTGGCGAGAAGAATGCTAGGGAGTGGTGCACGATGTGTCCGTCTCCGGAGTCTGACCAGAAGACCGCCTCGTTTCCCTCTTTTACTGAGTCGTTTTTTTGGGTCGCCGCATGGGATCCATTCTGTTGTCCTGGTTGAAAGGCAGAACACAGGATCCGCGTCGCGAAAATCACATTCTTGTTCGTAATGATGGTGAGTTGACGCTGATCTTATATTCAGTAGTTCTTCTCGACTGTATGTAATGAAACCTAAGATGACCTGGGGTACTAATGTAAGAAATAACACATAAAAAAACAAAAAACTGCATAGTTTCCTAGGAACGCAAAGCGAGGCGGCCATCTCTGTCGGCGCCGGAAGTATGACCACCATGTTTGGCAGTGATGCCTTTGAAGCTGACTTTTAATCAACACACGTTCCAAAGGTAATCTCTCGCCGTAACCGCAGTAACAGAGATATGCTACAGTCGTTCGGTTTTAATTATGGTTTGCCGTCTCTTGTGCTATCTGTAGATTATGGTCTGTGTGACCGTGTTTTAATTTCAACATATTTTGATGAACGTAAGTTGTCAGTCAAACTGCGCAAACGGGAAACCGTAACTTAACTCCCTGGTTAAGTTTAAGAATTAATTCAGAGATTTTTTTGTTAAATTTAGGCAACATGGTTAACCATAGGCTGCCCCCTAGTGGAGAAATAAAATTACGTCATTTAATTAAAATATGCAGAAATACGCTGTGATCCAGTAGAGTTCAGCCTGCTTTTAATCGTGTTAGCGTCTGGTTGTGTAGCGGTTGAAGTCATTATATCTCTACTCTGTTCTCCAAGGAATATCTTTAGGCAAGCGACTGTGCCAATGTCTTATTTTCCATATTTATTTTCTTATCTCTTTGTCCAAATATGTGTTTTTTTTTGGCGAGATGAGTGGCTGTCTGTTTTCACAGTACTCCTGGCTCAATCCATGAACAGTTTCCATTGTTCTCTAGTTAATCCTTAAAATCTGCGATATGACTCAGTCGTTACTAAGCCACTGTCTGCTTTAGAGCCAAAACGGCTCATTCTGAAACACAACCTACGTCACTGCCTGGTTGTTTTCTTCAGAAAGACGCTGTAGAAAACAACCCTATGCATTCAACTGGTCCTGTCCATCCATGACACCTTGGGCCTCGATTCAGTCTTTGAAGCTGAAGCGTTACAGATTCCACTGTAAGAAATGTAAAGGTCATTTCAGATTGAAACCGACATACGCAACGTTTACCGTGAATGCAGTCTCTGTTAAAGCAGGAGCATTGCCTTCACATTTCCATCACACTGTAATGTGGAATTTCCTTGATACAGATTGAATTGTAGACCCTTGTCTGCCAAATAACTGGATGTCAGAGCAATGACTAAACAGCCAGCTGTGTTTTGACTAAAACTATAAATCACAACTATTCTTCTTTTTTTTTGTTGCCAATGTTGGACTTTGGCCATTTACTTTGTGAGAGAAACACTGCCTCCTTTTCATGCAGTACGAACATGCTGTACCGTTCATAATTATTCAGCAGTCCTGTAGCTCAGTTGGTAGAGCATGGCGCTTGTAACGCCAGGGTAGTGGGTTCGATCCCCGGGACCACCCATACGTAGAATGTATGCACACATGACTGTAAAGTCGCTTTGGATAAAAGCGTCTGCTGAAATGGCATATATTATATTCTAAAACTGTTAGATGACATGGGCTAATTGAGTGACTGTCAGTGGCTGAAGTAACAAGAGAAAAACTGATGTTCAACCACATGTCTAAATTGTTAGTTGAGAAAAAGTCCTCAATCAACATAATGTTTATGGATATAAAATGCATTCGGAAAGTGTTCAGACCCCTTGACTTTTTCCACATTTTGTTACATTACAGCTTAGTTCTTAAATTACAAAAACAAATCCCATAATGAGCAAAGCAAAAACAGTACCCCATAAATACAATACACCATAATGTGAAAACAGGTTTTTAGAAATATGACATTTACATACAGTACCAGTCAAAAGTTTGGACATACCTACTCATTCAAGGGTTTTTCTTTATTTTTACTATATTCTACATTGTAGAATAATAGTGAAGACATCAAAACCATGAAATAACACATATGGAATCAGGTAGTAACCAAAAAAGTAGCCATCCTTTGCCTTGATGACAGCTTTCCAGACTCTTGGCATTCACGTGGAAGTGGTAGGGCTGTAGAGGTCTTGATTATGGAACAGGTTGCAGCTGGTGGGGATCTGCTCTGACTCCAGAACACTTGTCTCCGCCCACACAATCTCAACCAAGGCACACCTGTTAATTGAAATGGAATACATTTCAACGAACAGGTGTGCCTTGTTAAAAGTTCATTTGTGGAATTTCTTTCCTTCTTAATGTGTTTGAGCCAATCAGTTGTGTTATGACAAGGTAGGGGGGGGGGGGGTATACAGAAGATAGCCCTATTTGGTAAAAGACCAAGTCCATATTATGTCAAGAACAGCTCAAATAAGCAAAGAGAAATGACAGTCCGTCATTACTTTAAGACAAAACAGTCAATACGGAAAATTTCAAGCACTTTGAAAGTTTCTTCAAGTGCAGTTGCAAAAATCATCAAGCGCTATAATGAAACTGGCTCTCACGAGGACTGCTACAGGAAAGGAAGACCCAGAATCACCTCTGCTGCAGAGGATAAGTGCATTGAGTTACCAGTCTCAGAAATTACAGCCCAAAGAAATGCTTCACAGAGTTCAAGTAACAGACACATCTCATCATCAACTGTTCAGAAGTTCTGCGTGAATAAGGCCTTCATGGTCGAATTGCAGCAAAGAAACCACTACTAAAGGACACCAATAAAAAGAAGAGACTTGCTTGGACCAAGAATGCCAAGAGTGTGCAAAGTGTAGTTACTTTGAAGAATCTAAAATATAAACTATATTTTGATTTGTTTAAC
Source organism: Oncorhynchus gorbuscha (assembly GCF_021184085.1). Classification (NCBI taxonomy): domain Eukaryota; kingdom Metazoa; phylum Chordata; class Actinopteri; order Salmoniformes; family Salmonidae; genus Oncorhynchus; species Oncorhynchus gorbuscha. The sequence goes on along the minus strand of NC_060194.1, from coordinate 44,145,642 downwards.
ACTTTTTTGGTTACTACATAATTCCATATGTGTTATTTTATAGTTTTCATGTCTTCACTATTATTCTACAATGTGGAAAATAGTAAGAATAAAGAAAAATCCTTGAATGAGGAGGTGTGTCCAACCTTTTGACTGTTACTCAGACCCTTTACTCAATACTTTGTTGAAGCACCTTTGGCAGAGATTACAGTCTCAAGTCTTCTTCAGTATGATGCTACAAGCTTGGCACACCTGTATTTGGGAAGTTTCTCCCATTCTTCTCTGCACATCCTCTCAAACTCTGTCAAGTTAGACGGGGAGCGTCGCTGCACATATATTTTCTGTTACATCTGCTACTGCCACGCCCTCTACTGCTCATCCTATGTCTCCTTGACCTGCTGCCACTCCACCACTTCTCTCTCACTCTCTCTGTCTCTCTGTGTTTGTGTGAGATTGAGTGGGCAGAGACAGGTGTGCTGGAGTCAGAGCAGATCCCCACCAGCTGCAACCTGTTCCATAATCAAGACCTCCACAGATGCTCAGCCCTGCCACTTCCATGCGGCCAGATCGTAGCCTCCGCTCAGTCTGAGTTTCAGCCATTGGCTCATGCATAGATACTGTTTTCATGTTTTGCCCGTGTTTCCTTGCCTGACGCTGTTTTCTCCCCGCTAACAGTTCTGCTACAGTTCCGTCCGCTCTGACTCTGGTCCCTGTCTCCTGTCCCACGTCTCGTCAGTCCTGACACCCTGCCAAGAACCCCCACTCTACTCCTTCAATTCGGCTCCGAAGCTGCTTATCCAGCACCAACTCCCCTCGCCTCAGCCTCAGAATCTGGCTTCCTGCAACCCGCCCACGCTTCATCTGGTATCTCATATTTCAATGAATACCTTGGATACCTTGGAGCCCCTCCTTTATAGTAGAATCCTCATTAAAGTTTCTAAAGACAGTTGCCATCTAGTGGAAGCCATAGGAAGTGCAACTTATCTCCTCGTCTGAGTCTGCTCTTGCATAACGTTTTCAGGTCTCTCCAGAGAAATACGATCATGTTCAAGTCCGGGCTCTGGCTGGGCCACTCAAGGACAGTCAGAGACTTGTCCCCAAGCCACTCCTGTGTTGTCTTGGCTGTGTGATTAGGGTCGTTGTTCTGTTGTAAGGTTAACCTTCACAACAGTCTGAGGTCCTCTGTAAGTTCTCTGGAGCAAGTTTTCATCAAGGATTGCTCTGTACTTTGCTCCATTCATCTTTCCTTGATCCTGACCAGTCTCATTGCCACATTGAGTGGCTGCTGCCAACATACTGACTCAACTCCAGCCACTTTAATAATGGAAATTGATGGAAATTGATGTAAAAATGTATCACTAGCCACTTTAAACAATGCCACTTAATATAATATAATGTTTACATACCCTACATTACTCATCTCATATGTATATGAATATACTGTACTCTATATCATCTACTGCATCTTTATGTAATACATGTATCACTAGCCACTTTAAACTATACCACTTTGTTTACATACCCTACATTACTCATCTCATATGTATATAGTGTACTCGATACCATCTACTGCATCTTGCCTATGCCGTTCTGTACCATCACTCATTCCTATATCTTTATGTACATATTCTTTATCCCCTTACACTTGTGTGTATAAGGTAGTAGTTTTGGAATTGTTAGGTTAGATTACTAATTGTTATTACTGCATTGTCGGAACTAGAAGCACAATAATTTTTCTACGCTCGCATTAACATCTGCTAACCATGTGTATGTGACAAATAACATTTGATTTGATTTTATTTGATCTGGGACAAAGTAGGAGGCAGTTCACTCTGGGCATGCTATTCATCCAAAAGTGAAAATGCTGCCCCCTATCCCAAAAAGGTTATACACACAAACAGTTTTAGAAACTTCTGAGTGTTTTCTATCCAATACTAATAATAATATGCATATATTAGCAACTGGGACTGAGGAGCAGGACGTTTACTCTGGGCACCTCTTTCATCCAAGCTACTCAATACTGCCCCCCAGCCATAAGAAGTTTTAAGGGGTATTGTGTGTAGATTGATGATTGATTGTGTGTATTGTGTGTAGATTGACGAGGGAAAAAGTTTTTAAATACATTTTAGAATAAGGCTGTAACTTAACAAAATGTGGAAAAAGGGAAGGGGTCTGAAATGTCAATCGAAAAAAGAAGCCGAGATAAAACTAAATAAAATGTAGCTAGTTTACTGTCTTTCCAGCTTCAGTCTGAATTGATTGTGTTAACTGTGTAGTTGGCAAGGTAGGAAGGGGGGGGGGGGGTAGCCTCCATAGCAACCCTTATTGTTTGCCATAGCAACCTGCAAAGTTCTGGAACTATCAACCAGCGCTTGGGTTGTTTTCGTTTACATGGCAGTCAATACGATTATAACTAACGACCAGAGAACGCCTAAAATTGCAACTGACAACCAGTGTTATTGAATGAAGCATCAATTTTGTTGAAAAAGTGATGGTTTGGGAAAGAATCTTGCTTTTTAATGCCTGTAACCCTTTGTATCAAAACAGTAATACACTTGAGTCAATGTGTTATGTACGGGATAATCAACAAGGGGCTATGCCTTCTCTGGAAAATAATGAATGACTGGAAGGTTTGGTCCACAACGTGCTAGCGGAGTGAAACTAACCTTCTACAGAGTTGTATTATTTTCCAGAGAAGGCATAGAGCCCCTTGTTGATTATCCCGTACAATGCCATGGCTATAATCTGACACATTTGACGTTAGAAATGTGTTAATTTTCAGGTATAAATGTGTTCAACATCCACTGAAGTTCACTAGCTAGCTAATATCTAGATAGCTACAGTAGTTGCCTTGGTAACCAAACAGATTTGCTAGTTTAGCGAACCAAACCGGCAGTCCTAGCTTTCTATTATGATAATCGGATCTAACAATGCCAATAATGTTTTCAATTCGACTTTTACTTTCAAATGTGTATTGAATCCTGTATTATTGGCATATTCTACTGCGTTCAAGAGATATATTACCTTGAACAGTGTTATTCTGTGATCAAGACATCAATGTTTTGTGATTATTGGTGTCAATGTTAGCAAGTTTGACATTTCAGTGGAAATACTACTAACTATCAGCTTTTTGATAAGCGGTTTAGCTAAACAACACACCCCGTATTATCGGCATACGGTCCCCAGTTATCGGCCACTTTACTATTTTGTTCAATTACAAGATATATCTGTTTAATTTAGTTCAAAAAAGAGACACCAACCTCGTCTCCGAAGTGTTTACTAGATAGTTGACTAGTTTTCTAGCCTTCCGGACTTCTCCGTCAACTTTTCATTGCGTAGCCCGGTACCAAATAATGTCTCGTAAATTATTTTACAGATTCATCTTATGTTTTGAGAAAGTAGATAACAGTTTAATACTGAAATATAAATGAGTATGAATAATTTACATGAAACAAATTGTACATTTCAGTGATGTGCATTGACAAACAATGAAAACACTGTTTTGGAGTTTGTGTTGTCGAAAGTAAGGTAAGTCATACACAATATGGGTTGAATAAATACATATATTATATTTTAGACATGTTATATTTTGGGGAGCAAATAAATAATTGCATATACAACCAATACAAACAGACAATTCAATCTTGATTGTCACAGAAATCACAACACAAATCCAGCTCCACAGCCACCTCTGGATCCCACAGCACCCACCTGCAGTGAAACCAGTGCTGGCAGAAGTCACAGCACCCACCTGGCACCTTGGACTCACCCTCCTGCTGGGAGCTTGAAGGTAGTCACTCTCCCCACAGTGAGCACAGCAGGTGGTGTCTTCTTTTATAAATAAAAAAACAACAAACAATTAAAAAAAATATAAAAAATGGATTAACATGGTAAAATGTACAAGTACTACTGCAACAATATTAATTGCTACAACTGAGAAAGAAAAACAAACAGATTATGTCATGGGAGGCGTGACAGAGGTGGCCGGTGGAGCTTTTCACTTCCTTTTCTGTGCTGCAGTTGAGAGACAAGGTAGTGTTAAACGAAGCATGTTTCATGAAAACCATTTTCTACTTTTTTTTAATGCCTTGTGGGCTGGTGCTATGAACTGTAGATATGTAAAGAGAGAAACAAATGTTTAAACGCAGTAGTTTTATAAAACACACAAAGAGTATTTTATTTTCATAATTTAACATGTGTTTACCTGTGGAGGAGGCTGTACTGCAATTGCATTGGGCAGGGAGACCAGACAAGGCTGCTGTGGTGGTGTGACCAGCGGAGACGGAGGAGGAGGTTGGTCCAGAGGAGGCAGTTGGGGTGGTGTGACCAGCGGAGATGGAGGAGGAGGTTGGTCCAGAGGAGGCTGCTGGGGTAGTGTGACCAGCGGAGACGGAGGAGGAGGTTGGTCCAGAGGAGGCTGCTGGGGTAGTGTGACCAGCGGAGACGGAGGAGGAGGTTAGTCCAGAGGAGGCAGTTGGTCCAGAGGAGTCAGTTGGTCCAGAGAAGGCAGTTGGTCCAGAGGAGGCTGCTGGGGTGGTGTGACCAGCGGAGACGGAGGAGGAGGTTGGTCCAGAGGAGGCAGTTGGTCCAGAGAAGGCAGTTGGTCCAGAGGAGGCTGCTGGGGTGGTGTGACCAGCGGAGACGGAGGAGGAGGTTGGTCCAGAGGAGGCAGTTGGTCCAGAGAAGGCAGTTGGTCCAGAGGAGGCTGCTGGGGTGGTGTGACCAGCGGAGACGGAGGAGGAGGTTAGTCCAGAGGAGGCAGTTGGTCCAGAGAAGGCAGTTGGTCCAGAGGAGGCTGCTGGGGTGGTGTGACCAGCGGAGACGGAGGAGGAGGTTGGTCCAGAGGAGGCAGTTGGTCCAGATGAGGCTGCTGTGGTGGTGTGACCAGCGGAGATGGAGGAGGAGGTTGGTCCAGAGGAGGCAGTTGGGGTGGTGTGACCAGCGGAGATGGAGGAGGAGGTTGGTCCAGAGGAGGCAGTTGGGGTGGTGTGACCAGCGGAGACGGAGGAGGATGTTGGTCCAGAGGAGGCGGTTGGTCCAGAGGAGGCAGTTGGTCCAGAGGAGGCTGCTGTGGTGGTGTGACCAGCGGAGATGGAGGAGGAGGTTGGTCCAGAGGAGGCAGTTGGGGTGGTGTGACCAGCGGAGATGGCGGAGGTTGGTCCAGAGGAGGCAGTTGGTCCAGTGGAGGCGGTTGGTCCAGAGGAGGCAGTTGGTCCAGAGGAGGCAGTTGGTCCAGAGGAGGCAGTTGGTCCAGAGGACGCAGCTTCGGTGATGAAAGACAAGGGATGTGGTGTGCATCGTGTTGGTGGTGGACAAAACCACCAACGATGGCATGGGGGAGCTGGTGTTGGTAGTGTTTGGGTTGAAAGGCCGACGATGGTGTGGCTCGGGAAAACAGGCACTTTTTCTGCACCTGTGTTGGTGTTGCATACTGGTAGGCTGTGGCGGTGGTGATGCCGCTGTCAGGAGCGGATCCATCGGGTGGTCCAGCAGAGGCGATGGCGTTGATGGTCTCATCCACGGCAGCCCTCTCCTGTTCCCTCTGTGTCCTAAGGGCTGCCCGACGCTCTTTCTCCTCTGCCTCGACCCTCTCCTGTTCCCTCTGTGTCCTGAGGGCTGCCCGACGCTCTTTCTCCTCTGCCTCGACCCTCTCCTGTTCCCTCTGTGTCCTGAGGGCTGCCCGACGCTCTTTCTCCTCTGCCTCGACCCTCTCCTGTTCCCTCTGTGTCCTGAGGGCTGCCCGACACTCTTTCTCCTCTGCCTCGACCCTCTCCTGTTCCCTCTGTGTCCTGAGGGCTGCCTGACGCTCTTTCTCCTCTTCCTCGACCCTCTCCTGTTCCCTCTGTGTCCTGAGGGCTGCCCGACGCTCTTTCCCCTCTGCCTTGACCCTCTCCTGTTCCCTCTGTGTCCTGAGGGCTGCCCGACGCTCTTTCTCCTCTGCCTCGACCCTCTCCTGTTCCCTCTGTGTCCTGAGGGCTGCCCGATGCTCTTTCTCCTCTGCCCCGACCCCCTCCTTCTCACCCCTCTCCTGCCACTGGTGCGTGTATACCTCCCTGGTGAGGCATGTGGTGACTACAATGGAGTCTTCTGTATCGGTCTGGCCGATATTTCAGGAAGGTAAGGTTGTGCCCAGGTTCCCCTCTATTGAGGTGTGCTCTTGTAAGGCCAGGACTGAGACTGGAGCAGAGGAAGGGAATGGAGCTGAGGGTCTTCCTGTGGTCGCTGGGGAGGAGGTGCTGATGGACGGCACAGTGCTGCTGGTTCCAGGAGTGGCAGTAGTGGGACCCGGTAGGTACCGAGACGGCATTAAACGGGTTCCTTCATTGGCTGATGAGTCAGAAGGGAAGAGGCCACACATCCTAAACCCTTCCACCACATAGAGCATGTCCTTGCAGCGATGGTACTGGGAGTGGAATACTCTGGAAGATTCTCAACATTTAAAGATCCAAAGTATGCCATGTCCAGAGGCTGCAGGACACGGGTGCAGTGTGGTGGAATACAAATAAGTATAATTTTGGTAAAAGGCGTACCGCTTGCGCCCGGCCTCGACAACATCCTGTGAAATTGCAGAGCGCGAAATTCCAAAATACAAAATTCGTAATATTACACATTCATGAAAATACAAGTGTTACACATCGGTTAAAAGCTTAACTTCTTGTTAGTCCTTTGTCAGATTTCAAAAAGGCTTTATGGTGAAAGCATACCATGCCACTATCTGAGGACAGCGCCCCGCCAACAAAAGCATTAAAAACATTTTCCAACCAAGCAGAGGCATCACGAAAGTCAGAAATAGCGATAAAATAAATCAATACCCTTTGAAGATCTTCCTCTGTTTGCAATCCAAAGGGTCCCAGTTACATCACAAATGGTCGTTTTGTTTGATAAAGTCCTTCTTTATATCCCAAAAAGTCTGTTTAGTTGGCGCGCTTTATTCAAAATGCATTCAAAATGAATCCCAAATGCTACCAATAAACTTCGTCCAAACAAGTCAAACAACGTTTCTAAACAATCCTCAGGTACCCTAATATGTAAATAAACTATACAATTTAAGACGGAGAATAGTATGTTCATTACCGGAGATAAATAACCAAGTGCTTTTTAAAAATTCTTTAATAAAAAAAATGACGTTACGTTATAAGATGCTATTTTTACCGTTTATCACACAGTCTTCGTAGATCGATATCTAGGCTATATATGGACCGATTTAATCTGAAAAAAATACCCAATAGTGATTATGGGACATCTCGGAGTGCCAACAAAGAAGATGGTCAAAGGTAATGAATGTTTTATATTTTATTTGTGCGGTTTGTGTAGCGCCGACTATGCTAATTATTTTGTTTACGTCCCCTGCGGGTCTTTTGGGGTGTTACATGCTATCAGATAATAGCTTCTCATGCTTTCGCCGAAAAGCATTTTAAAAATCTGACTTGTTGCCTGGATTCACAACGAGTGTAGCTTTAATTCAATACCCTGCATGTGTATTTTAATGAACGTTTGAGTTTTAACTAGTACTATTAGCATTTAGCGTAGCGCATTTGCATTTCCAGATGTCTAGATGGGACGCCTGCGTGTCAGGTAGGAGCAAGAGGTTAACAGTTTTGGACACTTTCGGGTGTTTTCTATCCAATACTAGCAATTATATGCATATCCTAGCTTCTGGGCCTGAAGAACAGGCAGTTTACTTTGGGCAACTCATTCATCCAAACTTCTGAATACTGCCCCCTATCCCTAAGAAGATAAGGACTTCCCTCAGTGCCACCGCAAGCACCTCCCGGTCCATGTGGCTCTTGTGCAAATCGAAGAGGAAAAGAAGAGGGAGTTCTTTCACAGCATGGTTAATGAAATGCTGAAACCACTTCCTGATGTAGCCACTGTTGGACCATCCGTACAATGCTTGGGGGGGGTTGGCCTCACAGTGTGTAGTGGCCACCGGGGAAACACTTGCGGCAGATGATAAACAGGGGGACATCCTCCCCAGCTGCGTTGAAACAGGTCAGCACTGTGATGTGGTCCGTGGTCCCCGGAGCCTGCTGGAACACGTGTTCTTCACCCCAGGGAGCCAGCACAGTGTGCCTGCTCTGGTCGCCAAGAAAACCAGCGTCATCGCAGTAATAGATTTTCTGTGATTCTCCCTCAACCCACTCTCCTCCAAGTGCTTCTCATAAGAAGTGAAGAAGGTGTCCATCGTCGGACTGGTGGCACACTCAGATCTCCCCAGTCTAGGGTGTCCGGCCTCTTCATGCTCAGGCTCTTGTGCCTCGTCCTGAACGTTTCCCATCACCTCTTCCTCAGTGGTGGGATTGTCTCCCCTGGGTGCCAAAACCTACAATAGAATAGAATAGAATATAAATGTGTTTATTTTGGCATCCCCATACACATTCACATTCACATCGCACGCAATGAAAACAGTCAGTCCAGCATTCTACATACATATACACACAGGACACAAAATACCTACGTATTTTGTCTCTGTATTTCATCTACATCAGTCTGGTGAAGGGGAACCCATGGCTAGCGCAGTAGATACAGTACTGCACCAGATAATGTGCAGTACTGTGGGACCACCCTCAACCGTGGGGCAACCATGGGTCAACTGTGGGTCAACCGTGGGTCAACCTGTCTGCCAGGGTCTGCTGAACCTTGGTAAATAAGAAAAGAAACTGTTATGAGCAGATAAATTCACATATACACATGATAATCTCCTAAAAACAAAAGATGACTATCCATCCCTGAACCCGCAGTTCTCCATGGCCTGGAACATGTCCACCTGACTAACCTTGGCAGCCTGGAGGATAGCCATCCCTCCCCCGCAGTTCTCCATGGCCTGGAACATGGCCACCTGACTAACCTTGGCAGCCTGGAGGATAGCCATCCCTCCCCCGCAGTTCTCCATGGCCTGGAACATGTCCACCTGACTAACCTTGGCAGCCTGGAGGATAGCCATCCCTCCCCCGCAGTCCTCCATGGCCTGGAACATGTCCACCTGACTAACCTTGGCAGCCTGGAGGATAGCCGTCCCTCCCCCGCAGTTCTCCATGGCCTGGAACATGTCCACCTGACTAACCTTGGCAGCCTGGAGGATAGCCATCCCTCCCCCGCAGTTCTCCATGGCCTGGAACATGTCCACCTGACTAACCTTGGCAGCCTGGAGGATAGCCGTCCCTCCCCCGCAGTTCTCCATGGCCTGGAACATGTCCACCTGACTAACCTTGGCAGCCTGGAGGATAGCCATCCCTCCCCCGCAGTTCTCCATGGCCTGGAACATGTCCACCTCGCTTCACTGCTTCCTCTTGCATTCCTCCATGTTGCGGTGATGTAGCTAAATAACTTGGCTTGACTGTACACATTTTAGAAGGATAACTCAATCTGAATATGGGTAAACATTTACAATTCAAAGCTAAGGCATTGAAAGGTGACGATGAACGTTTTCACAATAAACTGAACGTTTTTTTGTTTGATGTTATCTGAAATAAAAATGTGTGTCCCAATGAGTTTAATATTGATGCAGACATTGTAACATTTGACTAAATACTGCCTCCATGTAGCTGTTGTAAGATGAAACATAGGCAACAGTGATTGGTGTCAAAAAGTTCCCGGTTCAAAGTCATTTAGCAAAAACACCCCTTGATAGACGATTCCAATTTTTAAATGGTAAAGTTTCACAATGTTCAGCTGTTTTTGTAATATGTAATTATCTAACACTTAACACCCTTTTCTTTTTGGTTACTAAGCAGTTATTTCAACATTATTAGTCATCATTATTATACCATTATTTTCCAGTCCATTTACATTTTTAACTCGAGGTGAATTAGTCCTCCGACTGCTAGAGAGCATCAGGAGTTAGGAGGTAACCGATGTTGGGGGTGTCCGATGTCGGGGGTGTCTGATGTCGGGGGTGTCCGATGTTGGGGGTGTCGATGGGGTGTCCGATGTCGGGGGTGTGTTGGGGGTGTCCGGGGTTTGTCGATGGGATGTCCGATGTCGGGGGTGTCCGATGTCGGGGTGTCCGATGTCGGGGTTTGTCCGATGTCGGGGGTGTCCGATGTCGGGGGGTGTCTGATTTCGGGGGTGTCCGATGTTGGGGTGTCCAATGTCGGGGGTGTCTGATGTTGGGGGGTGTCCGATGTCGGGGGTGTCCGATGTCGGGGGTGTCCGGGGTGTGTCGGGGGTGTCCGGGGTGATGTTGGGGGTGTCCGATGTCGGGGTGTCTGATGTCGGGGTGTTGATGGGGTGTCCGGGGTGTCTGATGTCGGGGTGTCCGATGTCGGGGGTGTCTGATGTCGGGGTGTCCGATGTCGGGGGTGTCTGATGTCGGGGTGTCCGATGTCGGGGTGTCTGATGTTGGGGGTGTCCGATGTCGGGGGTGTCTGATGTCGGGGTGTTGGGGGTGTCCGATGTCGGGGGTGTCTGATGTCGGGGTGTATCGGGGTGTCTGATGTCGGGGGTGTTTCGGGGGTGTCTGATGTTGGGGGGTGTCCGATGTCGGGGGGTGTCTGATGTCGGGGGTATCTGATGTCGGGGGGTTTCCGATGTTGGGGGTGTCCGATGTCGGGGGTGTCCGATGTCGGGGGTGTTCGAATTCTACCGTGCTGATGCACGCTCTAGAATGCCTTTCAAGCCAATCAGAAATGAGACATTTTTATCATGGTTTTGATGTTCTAAGCAGCGTCACAGCCATGATACAATTGTATTATTGCTTAATTGTCATGCAGTACTAGCTACTAAGCTAACTGTCACACATATTATTCTTGAAAACCAGCCAGAGCAGACAAAGACTGGCAGGGTCAGAGTGTTGAAACACAATTAAATTAATCCACTAGGAATGTGGTGCGTTCCAGACGGGGAGAGGCCTAAGTGAATGACCTCTGACCTCTATGGCGTATGGAATGTTCTCTGTTATGAATGAGCAGAGCTATGGAAGTCTGAATCTGGGGCTATGTCCCAAACGGCACCCTTTTCCATGTGTAGTGCTCTATTGGGCCCTGGTTAAAAGTAGTGCACTATAAAGGGAGTAGGGCCCTGGTTAAAAGTAGTGCACTATAAAGGGAGTAGGGCCCTGGTTAAAAGTAGTGCACTATAAAGGGAGTAGGGCCCTGGTTAAAAGTAGTGCACTATAAAGGGAGTAGGGCCCTGGTTAAAAGTAGTGCACTATAAAGGGAGTAGGGCCCTGGTTAAAAGTAGTGCACTATAAAGGGAATAGGGCCCTGGGCCCTGGTTAAAAGTAGTGCACTATAAAGGGAGTAGGGCCCTGGTTAAAAGTAGTGCACTATAAAGGGAATAGGGCCCTGGGCCCTGGTTAAAAGTAGTGCACTATAAAGGGAATAGGGCCCTGGTTAAAAGTAGTGCACTATAAAGGGAGTAGGGTCCTGGTTAAAAGTAGTGCACTATAAAGGGAATAGGGCCCTGGGCCCTGGTTAAAAGTAGTGCACTATAAAGGGAGTAGGGCCCTGGTTAAAAGTAGTGCGCTATAAAGGGAATAGGGCCCTGGTCTAAAGTAGTGCACTATAAAGGGAGTAGGGTGCCATTTGGGACTCATCCTGGGAACTTGGCAAGCTGTGACATTCCCATTGGAGACGGGGGCCATGTGTCTCGCAGCCCACAGATTTCTGAGCTCTATTTTGGACATCCCATTGGTCACAATGATCCCTCCTCAACCAACATTCACACACACACACACACACACACACACACACACACACACACACACACACACACACACACACACACACACACACACACACACACACACACACACACACACACACACACACACACACACACACACACACACACACACACACACACACACACACACACACACACACACACACACACACACACACACACACACACAGAGAGATAGACGGAGAGACAGAGAGTGCCACACTGTCTGGAAGTAGCTGGGTCAGAGGTCACATTCCACTGGGAACAGCCTATGTGTGTGCGTCTGTGTGTGCGTCTGTGTGTGTGTGTGTGTGTGTGTGTGTGTGTGTGTGTGTGTGCGTCTGTGTGTGTGTGCGTCTGTGTGTGTGTGTCTCTGTGTGTGTGTGTGTGTGTGTGTGTGTGTGTGTGTGTGTGTGTGTGTGTGTGTGTGTGTGTGTGTGTGTGTGTGTGTGTGTGTGTGTGTGTGTGTGTGTGTGTGTGTGTGTGTGTGTGTGTGTCATATTGCCTGCTGTGTGATCTGTGTATGAAGAGGTTGTCCGAATAAAGAAACTACATTCCAGAGAATATTCTAATTGTTATCGGGTATCAGACCATCTGCAGTTAGGTCCCATAACCCCAACTCTGTCTATAACCCCAACTCTGTCTATAACCCCAGCTCTGTATATAACCCCAACTCTGTCTATAACCCCAGCTCTGTCTATAACCCCAACTCTGTCTATAACCCCAACTCTGTCTATAACCCCAGCTCTGTATATAACCCCAGCTCTGTATATAACCCCAACTCTGTCTATAACCCCAACTCTGTCTATAACCCCAGCTCTGTATATAACCCCAGCTCTGTCTATAACCCCAACTCTGTCTATAACCCCAGCTCTGTATATAACCCCAACTCTGTCTATAACCCCAAATCTGTACATAACCCCAACTCTGTCTATAACCCCAGCTCTGTCTATAACCCCAACTCTGTCTATAACCCCAACTCTGTCTATGACCCCAGCTCTGTCTATAACCCCAACTCAGCTCTGTCTATAACCCCAGCTCTGTCTATAACCCCAACTCTGTCTATAACCCCAAATCTGTCTATAACCCCAACTCTGTCTATAACCCCAACTCTGTATATAACCCCAGCTCTGTATATAACCCCAGCTCTGTATATAACCCCAACTCTGTCTATAACCCCAGCTCTGTCTATAACCCCAGCTCTGTCTATAACCCCAACTCTGTCTATAACCCCAACTCTGTCTATAACCCCAACTCTGTCTATATCCTCAGCTCTGTATATAACCCCAGCTCTGTATATAACCCCAACTCTGTCTATAACCCCAGCTCTGTCTATAACCCCAACTCTGTATATAACCCCAACTCTGTCTATATCCTCAGCTCTGTATATAACCCCAGCTCTGTATATAACCCCAACTCTGTCTATAACCCCAGCTCTGTCTATAACCCCAACTCTGTCTATAACCCCAGCTCTGTCTATAACCCCAACTCTGTCTATAACCCCAACTCTGTCTATAACCCCAGCTCTGTCTATAACCCCAACTCTGTCTATAACCCCAACTCTGTCTATAACCCCAGCTCTGTCTATAACCCCAACTCTGTCTATAACCCCAGCTCTGTCTATAACCCCAACTCTGTCTATAACCCCAGCTCTGTCTATAACCCCAGCTCTGTATATAACCCCAGCTCTGTCTATAACCCCAACTCTGTCTATAACCCCAGCTCTGTCTATAACCCCAACTCTGTCTATAACCCCAACTCTGTCTATAACCCCAGCTCTGTCTATAACCCCAACTCTGTCTATAACCCCAACCCCAACTCTGTCTATAACCCCAACTCTGTCTATAACCCCAGCTCTGTATATAACCCCAACTCTGTCTATAACCCCAGCTCTGTCTATAACCCCAACTCTGTCTATAACCACAGCTCTGTCTATAACCCCAACTCTGTCTATAACCCCAGCTCTGTCTATAACCCCAACTCTGTCTATAACCCCAGCTCTGTCTATAACCCCAACTCTGTCTATAACACCTATAACTCTGTCTATAACCCCAGCTCTGTCTATAACCCCAACTCTGTCTATAACCCCAACTCTGTCTATAACCCCAACTCTGTCTATAACCCCAACTCTGTCTATAACCTCAGCTCTGTATATAACCCCAGCTCTGTATATAACCCCAACTCTGTCTATAACCCCAACTCTGTCTATAACCCCAACTCTGTCTATAACCCCAACTCTGTCTATAACCCCAACTCTGTCTATAACCCCAAATCTGTCTATAACCCCAACTCTGTCTATAACCCCAACTCTGTATATAACCCCAGCTCTGTATATAACCCCAGCTCTGTATATAACCCCAACTCTGTCTATAACCCCAGCTCTGTCTATAACCCCAGCTCTGTCTATAACCCCAACTCTGTCTATAACCCCAACTCTGTCTATAACCCCAACTCTGTCTATATCCTCAGCTCTGTATATAACCCCAGCTCTGTATATAACCCCAACTCTGTCTATAACCCCAGCTCTGTCTATCTATAACCCCAACTCTGTATATAACCCCAGCTCTGTATATAACCCCAACTCTGTCTATAACCCCAACTCTGTATATAACCCCAGCTCTGTATATAACCCCAGCTCTGTCTATAACCCCAGCTCTGTCTATAACCCCAGCTCTGTCTATAACCCCAACTCTGTCTATAACCCCAACTCTGTCTATAACCCCAGCTCTGTCTATAACCCCAACTCTGTCTATAACCCCAACTCTGTCTATAACCCCAGCTCTGTCTATAACCCCAACTCTGTCTATAACCCCAGCTCTGTCTATAACCCCAACTCTGTCTATAACCCCAGCTCTGTCTATAACCCCAGCTCTGTATATAACCCCAGCTCTGTCTATAACCCCAACTCTGTCTATAACCCCAGCTCTGTCTATAACCCCAACTCTGTCTATAACCCCAACCCCAACTCTGTCTATAACCCCAACTCTGTCTATAACCCCAGCTCTGTATATAACCCCAACTCTGTCTATAACCCCAGCTATGTCTATAACCCCAACTCTGTCTATAACCACAGCTCTGTCTATAACCCCAACTCTGTCTATAACCCCAGCTCTGTCTATAACCCCAACTCTGTCTATAACCCCAACTCTGTCTATATCCTCAGCTCTGTATATAACCCCAGCTCTGTATATAACCCCAACTCTGTCTATAACCCCAGCTCTGTCTATAACCCCAACTCTGTATATAACCCCAGCTCTGTATATAACCCCAACTCTGTCTATAACCCCAACTCTCTATATAACCCCAGCTCTGTATATAACCCCAGCTCTGTCTATAACCCCAGCTCTGTCTATAACCCCAGCTCTGTCTATAACCCCAACTCTGTCTATAACCCCAACTCTGTCTATAACCCCAGCTCTGTCTATAACCCCAACTCTGTCTATAACCCCAACTCTGTCTATAACCCCAGCTCTGTCTATAACCCCAACGCTGTCTATAACCCCAGCTCTGTCTATAACCCCAACTCTGTCTATAACCCCAGCTCTGTCTATAACCCCAGCTCTGTATATAACCCCAGCTCTGTCTATAACCCCAACTCTGTCTATAACCCTGTCTATAACCCCAACTCTGTCTATAACCCCAACTCTGTCTATAACCCCAACTCTGTCTATAACCCCAGCTCTGTCTATAACCCCAGCTCTGTATATAACCCCAAGCTCTGTCTATAACCCCAACTCTGTCTATAACCCCAACTCTGTCTATAACAACTCTGTCTATAAACTCTGTCTATAACCCCAGCTCTGTCTATAACCCCAACTCTGTCTATAACCCCAAATCTGTCTATAACCCCAACTCTGTCTATAACCCCAACTCTGTATATAACCCCAGCTCTGTATATAACCCCAGCTCTGTATATAACCCCAACTCTGTCTATAACCCCAGCTCTGTCTATAACCCCAGCTCTGTCTATAACCCCAACTCTGTCTATAACCCCAACTCTGTCTATATCCTCAGCTCTGTATATAACCCCAGCTCTGTATATAACCCCAACTCTGTCTATAACCCCAGCTCTGTCTATAACCCCAACTCTGTATATAACCCCAGCTCTGTATATAACCCCAACTCTGTCTATAACCCCAACTCTGTATATAACCCCAGCTCTGTATATAACCCCAGCTCTGTCTATAACCCCAGCTCTGTCTATAACCCCAGCTCTGTCTATAACCCCAACTCTGTCTATAACCCCAACTCTGTCTATAACCCCAGCTCTGTCTATAACCCCAACTCTGTCTATAACCCCAGCTCTGTCTATAACCCCAGCTCTGTCTATAACCCCAGCTCTGTCTATAACCCCAGCTCTGTCTATAACCCCAGCTCTGTCTATAACCCCAGCTCTGTATATAACCCCAGCTCTGTCTATAACCCCAACTCTGTCTATAACCCCAGCTCTGTCTATAACCCCAACTCTGTCTATAACCCCAACTCTGTCTATAACCCCAGCTCTGTCTATAACCCCAACTCTGTCTATAACCCCAACCCCAACTCTGTCTATAACCCCAACTCTGTCTATAACCCCAGCTCTGTATATAACCCCAGCTCTGTATATAACCCCAACTCTGTCTATAACCCCAGCTATGTCTATAACCCCAACTCTGTCTATAACCACAGCTCTGTCTATAACCCCAACTCTGTCTATAACCCCAGCTCTGTCTATAACCCCAACTCTGTCTATAACCCCAGCTCTGTCTATAACCCCAACTCTGTCTATAACCCCAACTCTGTCTATAGCCCCAGCTCTGTCTATAACCCCAACTCTGTCTATAACCCCAACTCTGTCTATAACCCCAACTCTGTCTATAACCTCAGCTCTGTATATAACCCCAGCTCTGTATATAACCCCAACTCTGTCTATAACCCCAGCTCTGTCTATAACCCCAACTCTGTATATAACCCCAGCTCTGTATATAACCCCAACTCTGTCTATAACCCCAGCTCTGTCTATAACCCCAACTCTGTATATAACCCCAACTCTGTATATAACCCCAGCTCTGTCTATAACCCCAGCTCTGTCTATAACCCCAGCTCTGTATATAACCCCAGCTCTGTCTATAACCCCAGCTCTGTATATAACCCCAACTCTGTCTATAACCCCAGCTCTGTCTATAACCCCAGCTCTGTATATAACCCCAGCTCTGTATATAACCCCAGCTCTGTCTATAACCCCAACTCTGTCTATAACCCCAGCTCTGTCTATAACCCCAAATCTGTCTATAACCCCAACTCTGTCTATAACCCCAGCTCTGTCTATAACCCCAACTCTGTCTATAACCCCAACCCCAACTCTGTCTATAACCCCAACTCTGTCTATAACCCCAGCTCTGTATATAACCCCAACTCTGTCTATAACCCCAGCTATGTCTATAACCCCAACTCTGTCTATAACCACAGCTCTGTCTATAACCCCAGCTCTGTCCATAACCCCAGCTCTGTCTATAACCACAGCTCTGTCCATAACCCCAGCTCTGTCTATAACCCCAGCTCTGTCTATAAGCCCAGCTCTGTCTATAAGCCCAGCTCTGTCTATTACCCCAGCTCTGTCCATAACCACAGCTCTGTCTATAACCCCAGCTCTGTCTATAACCCCAGCTCTGTCTATAACCCCAGCTCTGTCCATAACCCCAGCTCTGTCTATAACCACAGCTCTGTCTATAACCCCAGCTCTGTCCTCAGACCCAGCTCTGTCTATAACCCCAGCTCTGTCCATAACCCCAGCTCTGTCTATAACCACAGCTCTGTCTATAACCCCAGCTCTGTCCTCAACCCCAGCTCTGTCCTCAACCCCAGCTCTGTCTATAACCCCAGCTCTGTCTATAACCCCAGCTCTGTCTATAACCCCAGGTCTGTCTATAACCCCAGCTCTGTCTATAACCCCAGCTCTGTCTATAACCCCAGCTCTGTCTATAACCGCCTGCACCTGTTTCACTATACTAGTGGTAACAGATGGAGTTTAGGTCACTATAAGAGTGTGTTGAGGTTCTGTGAAGGTTGTAGATGTTTAATTATGATAAACTATTGTAGCGAACTCTCCCTTGGGGGGGATATATCACAGGGTTATCAATGCTTGGTTCATTATGTTGTTATGTTGTGATAGTTGCACACACGTTGGTTACTTGTTGGCTGACTATCCTGTTCCACCATAGAGGTTGAAATGCCCGGGGTTCAAACCCCATTACTTCTTCTCGGCAAAGCAACTGCCCCTCTGCCTGACAGAAGACAAAATTAGTCAGCTGAGCAAAAGCCTGTGCTCTTAGCGTTAATGGCTTTCTGCCAGCAGCTAATTGAGCTCCTATCTCATGTTAGAGGTAAAATGATCTCAGTATCTATCCAGCTAGCACATTTGGATCCTTGGAAGGTGTGAGAAAATAACATTTTGGTTTCCAATTGGTTCTGGGACAGAAGCCACAAGTTCCATGAACTGAATGTCTTTTTTAAAATTCTGAGATCAGAAGTGAACATTTCGCCTGTTCTGGGAACGTTTATTTTTAGGTTGCAGGGAGGTTCTGAGAATGTTTTCCTCTGGTTCCAGGGAGGTTCTGAGAATGCTTTACTATGGTTCCAGGGAGGTTCTGAGAACGCTTTACTCTGGTTGTAACGGCGTTCTTTCGTTTGTCGAAAGAGAGTCGGACCGAAATGCAGCGTAGTGGTTACTCATGACTTTAATAGGAAAAGTGGCACATGAAATAACGATACAAAATACAAAACAACAAACGGAACGTGAAACCTAATTACAGCCTATCTGGTGAAACTACACAGAGACAGGAACAATCACCCACAAAATACACAGCGAAACCAGACTACCTAAATACGGTTCCCAATCAGAGCCAACAAGAATCACCTGACTCAGATTGAGAACCACCTCAGGCAGCCAAGCCTATACAACACCCCTAATGAGCCGCGATCCCAAATACTACAAACCCCAATACGAAAATACAATATAACAAAAACCCATGTCACACCCTGGCCTGACCAAATAATATAACGAAAACACAAAATACAATGACCAAGGCGTGACACTGGTTCCAGGGAGGTTCTGAGAATGTTTTACTCTGGTTCCAGGGAGGTTCTGAGAACGCTTTACTCTGGTTCCAGGGAGGTTCTGAGAATGTTTTCCTCTGGTTCCAGGAAGGTTCTGAGAACCTTTAACTCTGTTTCCAGGGAGGTTCTGAGAACGCTTTACTCTGTTTCCAGCGAGGTTCTGAGAACCTTTTACTCTGTTTCCAGGGAGGTTCTGAGAACGCTTTACTCTGGTTCCAGGGAGGTTCTGAGAATGTTTTACTCTGTTTCCAGGGAGGTTCTGAGAACGCTTTACTCTGTTTCCAGGGAGGTTCTGAGAACGCTTTACTCTGGTTCCAGGGAGGTTCTGAGAATGTTTTACTCTGGTTCCAGGGAGGTTCTGAGAACGCTTTACTCTGTTTCCAGGGAGGTTCTGAGAATGTTTTACTCTGGTTCCAGGGAGGTTCTGAGAACGCTTTACTCTGTTTCCAGGGAGGTTCTGAGAACGCTTTACTCTGGTTCCAGGGAGGTTCTGAGAATGTTTTACTCTGGTTCCAGGGAGGTTCTGAGAACGCTTTACTCTGTTTCCAGGGAGGTTCTGAGAATGTTTTACTCTGTTTCCAGGGAGGTTCTGAGAATGTTTTTCTCTGGTTCCAGGGAGGTTCTGAGAATGTTTTACTCTGGTTCCAGGGAGGTTCTGAGAACACTTTACTCTGGTTCCAGGGAGGTTCTGAGAACGCTTTACTCTGGTTCCAGGGAGGTTCTGAGAACGCTTTACTCTGGTTCCAGGGAGGTTCTGAGAACGCTTTACTCTGGTTCCAGGGAGGTTCTGAGAATGCTTTACTCTGGTTCCAGGGAGGTTCTGAGAATGTTTTACTCTGGTTCCAGGGAGGTTTGATTGACTCTCTTAGAATGGAAATTATATGTTATTTAAATATCTTCGTTAAAACTTTCACAGAATGTTTCAATAAAATGTTAAATAAGAATGCTAGTTAGCTTTTTGTCTTAAACTCCAAGCACATATAAATGACTTAATTTAGACAATAATCACGCAACACATTTATTTTTTATTGTGACACAGCATCAGTGAGATTCAAACCGATGATCTTCTGTTCTTTATCCATGGAATTCATCCACTGCGCCACCAGGATGGAGCTGGTGTGTCATGCTGTTTTAATATATATATACAAAGCTGTTCATTTTAGTCTATTCAAACAGACCCCATTTCAAGGGAAACAGACACTCATTAAGATCAGGTGTGGCCAACACCTGAACACATGGAATAGATATGTTTTTAAATATATGTTTTTAAACATTCTTGGAACATTCTCTGAATGTTACTAATGTCTTCTTGTGGTTTTATGGAACATTCTCTGAATGTTACTAATGTCTTCTTGTGGTTTTATGGAACATTCTCTGAATGTTACTAATGTCTTCTTGTGGTTTTATGGAACATGCTCTGAATGTTACTAATGTCTTCTTGTGGTTTTATGGAACATGCTCTGAATGTTACTAATGTCTTCTTGTGGTTTTATGGAACATGCTCTGAATGTTACTAATGTCTTCTTGTGGTTTTATGGAACATGCTCTGAATGTTACTAATGTCTTTTGTGGTTTTATGGAACATGCTCTGAATGTTACTAATGTCTTCTTGTGGTTTTATGGAACATTCTCTGAATGTTACTAATGTCTTCTTGTGGTTTTATGGAACATTCTCTGAATGTTACTAATGTCTTCTTGTGGTTTTATGGAACATTCTCTGAATGTTACTAATGTCTTCTTGTGGTTTTATGGAACATTCTCTGAATGTTACTAATGTCTTCTTGTGGTTTTATGGAACATTCTCTGAATGTTACTAATGTCTTCTTGTGGTTTTATGGAACATTCTCTGAATGTTACTAATGTCTTCTTGTGGTTTTATGGAACATTCTCTGAATGTTACTAATGTCTTCTTGTGGTTTTATGGAACATTCTCTGAATGTTACTAATGTCTTCTTGTGGTTTTATGGAACATTCTCTGAATGTTACTAATGTCTTCTTGTGGTTTTATGGAACATTCTCTGAATGTTACTAATGTCTTCTTGTGGTTTTATGGAACATTCTCTGAATGTTACTAATGTCTTCTTGTGGTTTTATGGAACATTCTCTGAATGTTACTAATGTCTTCTTGTGGTTTTATGGAACATTCTCTGAATGTTACTAATGTCTTCTTGTGGTTTTATGGAACATTCTCTGAATGTTACTAATGTCTTCTTGTGGTTTTATGGAACATTCTCTGAATGTTACTAATGTCTTCTTGTGGTTTTATGGAACATTCTCTGAATGTTACTAATGTCTTCTTGTGGTTTTATGGAACATTCTCTGAATGTTACTAATGTCTTCTTGTGGTTTTATGGAACATTCTCTGAATGTTACTAATGTCTTCTTGTGGTTTTATGGAACATTCTCTGAATGTTACTAATGTCTTCTTGTGGTTTTATGGAACATTCTCTGAATGTTACTAATGTCTTCTTGTGGTTTTATGGAACATTCTCTGAATGTTACTAATGTCTTCTTGTGGTTTTATGGAACATTCTCTGAATGTTACTAATGTCTTCTTGTGGTTTTATGGAACATTCTCTGAATGTTACTAATGTCTTCTTGTGGTTTTATGGAACATTCTCTGAATGTTACTAATGTCTTCTTGTGGTTTTATGGAACATTCTCTGAATGTTACTAATGTCTTCTTGTGGTTTTATGGAACATTCTCTGAATGTTACTAATGTCTTCTTGTGGTTTTATGGAACATTCTCTGAATGTTACTAATGTCTTCTTGTGGTTTTATGGAACATTCTCTGAATGTTACTAATGTCTTCTTGTGGTTTTATGGAACATTCTCTGAATGTTACTAATGTCTTCTTGTGGTTTTATGGAACATTCTCTGAATGTTACTAATGTCTTCTTGTGGTTTTATGGAACATTCTCTGAATGTTACTAATGTCTTCTTGTGGTTTTATGGAACATTCTCTGAATGTTACTAATGTCTTCTTGTGGTTTTATGGAACATTCTCTGAATGTTACTAATGTCTTCTTGTGGTTTTATGGAACATGCTCTGAATGTTACTAATGTCTTCTTGTGGTTTTATGGAACATGCTCTGAATGTTACTAATGTCTTCTTGTGGTTTTATGGAACATTCTCTGAATGTTACTAATGTCTTCTTGTGGTTTTATGGAACATTCTCTGAATGTTACTAATGTCTTCTTGTGGTTTTATGGAACATTCTCTGAATGTTACTAATGTCTTCTTGTGGTTTTATGGAACATTCTCTGAATGTTACTAATGTCTTCTTGTGGTTTTATGGAAC
This sequence comes from Oncorhynchus gorbuscha, assembly GCF_021184085.1. Taxonomy (NCBI): domain Eukaryota; kingdom Metazoa; phylum Chordata; class Actinopteri; order Salmoniformes; family Salmonidae; genus Oncorhynchus; species Oncorhynchus gorbuscha. The sequence continues at coordinate 44,123,601 of NC_060194.1, read as the reverse complement.
ATTCTCTGAATGTTACTAATGTCTTCTTGTGGTTTTATGGAACATTCTCTGAATGTTACTAATGTCTTCTTGTGGTTTTATGGAACATTCTCTGAATGTTACTAATGTCTTCTTGTGGTTTTATGGAACATTCTCTGAATGTTACTAATGTCTTCTTGTGGTTTTATGGAACATTCTCTGAATGTTACTAATGTCTTCTTGTGGTTTTATGGAACATTCTCTGAATGTTACTAATGTCTTCTTGTGGTTTTATGGAACATTCTCTGAATGTTACTAATGTCTTCTAATGTGGTTTTATGGAACATGCTCTGAATGTTACTAATGTCTTCTTGTGGTTTTATGGAACATTCTCTGAATGTTACTAATGTCTTCTTGTGGTTTTATGGAACATTCTCTGAATGTTACTAATGTCTTCTTGTGGTTTTATGGAACATTCTCTGAATGTTACTAATGTCTTCTTGTGGTTTTATGGAACATTCTCTGAATGTTACTAATGTCTTCTTGTGGTTTTATGGAACATTCTCTGAATGTTACTAATGTCTTCTTGTGGTTTTATGGAACATTCTCTGAATGTTACTAATGTCTTCTTGTGGTTTTATGGAACATTCTCTGAATGTTACTAATGTCTTCTTGTGGTTTTATGGAACATTCTCTGAATGTTACTAATGTCTTCTTGTGGTTTTATGGAACATTCTCTGAATGTTACTAATGTCTTCTTGTGGTTTTATGGAACATTCTCTGAATGTTACTAATGTCTTCTTGTGGTTTTATGGAACATTCTCTGAATGTTACTAATGTCTTCTTGTGGTTTTATGGAACATTCTCTGAATGTTACTAATGTCTTCTTGTGGTTTTATGGAACATTCTCTGAATGTTACTAATGTCTTCTTGTGGTTTTATGGAACATTCTCTGAATGTTACTAATGTCATTCTCTGAATGGTTTTATGGAACATTCTCTGAATGTTACTAATGTCTTCTTGTGGTTTTATGGAACATTCTCTGAATGTTACTAATGTCTTCTTGTGGTTTTATGGAACATTCTCTGAATGTTACTAATGTCTTCTTGTGGTTTTATGGAACATTCTCTGAATGTTACTAATGTCTTCTTGTGGTTTTATGGAACATTCTCTGAATGTTACTAATGTCTTCTTGTGGTTTTATGGAACATTCTCTGAATGTTACTAATGTCTTCTTGTGGTTTTATGGAACATGCTCTGAATGTTACTAATGTCTTCTTGTGGTTTTATGGAACATGCTCTGAATGTTACTAATGTCTTCTTGTGGTTTTATGGAACATGCTCTGAATGTTACTAATGTCTTCTTGTGGTTTTATGGAACATTCTCTGAATGTTACTAATGTCTTCTTGTGGTTTTATGGAACATTCTCTGAATGTTACTAATGTCTTCTTGTGGTTTTATGGAACATTCTCTGAATGTTACTAATGTCTTCTTGTGGTTTTATGGAACATTCTCTGAATGTTACTAATGTCTTCTTGTGGTTTTATGGAACATTCTCTGAATGTTACTAATGTCTTCTTGTGGTTTTATGGAACATTCTCTGAATGTTACTAATGTCTTCTTGTGGTTTTATGGAACATTCTCTGAATGTTACTAATGTCTTCTTGTGGTTTTATGGAACATTCTCTGAATGTTACTAATGTCTTCTTGTGGTTTTATGGAACATTCTCTGAATGTTACTAATGTCTTCTTGTGGTTTTATGGAACATTCTCTGAATGTTACTAATGTCTTCTTGTGGTTTTATGGAACATTCTCTGAATGTTACTAATGTCTTCTTGTGGTTTTATGGAACATTCTCTGAATGTTACTAATGTCTTCTTGTGGTTTTATGGAACATTCTCTGAATGTTACTAATGTCTTCTTGTGGTTTTATGGAACATTCTCTGAATGTTACTAATGTCTTCTTGTGGTTTTATGGAACATTCTCTGAATGTTACTAATGTCTTCTTGTGGTTTTATGGAACATTCTCTGAATGTTACTAATGTCTTCTTGTGGTTTTATGGAACATGCTCTGAATGTTACTAATGTCTTCTTGTGGTTTTATGGAACATGCTCTGAATGTTACTAATGTCTTCTTGTGGTTTTATGGAACATGCTCTGAATGTTACTAATGTCTTCTTGTGGTTTTATGGAACATGCTCTGAATGTTACTAATGTCTTCTTGTGGTTTTATGGAACATGCTCTGAATGTTACTAATGTCTTCTTGTGGTTTTATGGAACATGCTCTGAATGTTACTAATGTCTTCTTGTGGTTTTATGGAACATTCTCTGAATGTTACTAATGTCTTCTTGTGGTTTTATGGAACATTCTCTGAATGTTACTAATGTCTTCTTGTGGTTTTATGGAACATTCTCTGAATGTTACTAATGTCTTCTTGTGGTTTTATGGAACATTCTCTGAATGTTACTAATGTCTTCTTGTGGTTTTATGGAACATTCTCTGAATGTTACTAATGTCTTCTTGTGGTTTTATGGAACATTCTCTGAATGTTACTAATGTCTTCTTGTGGTTTTATGGAACATTCTCTGAATGTTACTAATGTCTTCTTGTGGTTTTATGGAACATTCTCTGAATGTTACTAATGTCTTCTTGTGGTTTTATGGAACATTCTCTGAATGTTACTAATGTCTTCTTGTGGTTTTATGGAACATGCTCTGAATGTTACTAATGTCTTCTTGTGGTTTTATGGAACATTCTCTGAATGTTACTAATGTCTTCTTGTGGTTTTATGGAACATTCTCTGAATGTTACTAATGTCTTCTTGTGGTTTTATGGAACATTCTCTGAATGTTACTAATGTCTTCTTGTGGTTTTATGGAACATTCTCTGAATGTTACTAATGTCTTCTTGTGGTTTTATGGAACATTCTCTGAATGTTACTAATGTCTTCTTGTGGTTTTATGGAACATTCTCTGAATGTTACTAATGTCTTCTTGTGGTTTTATGGAACATTCTCTGAATGTTACTAATGTCTTCTTGTGGTTTTATGGAACATTCTCTGAATGTTACTAATGTCTTCTTGTGGTTTTATGGAACATTCTCTGAATGTTACTAATGTCTTCTTGTGGTTTTATGGAACATGCTCTGAATGTTACTAATGTCTTCTTGTGGTTTTATGGAACATGCTCTGAATGTTACTAATGTCTTCTTGTGGTTTTATGGAACATGCTCTGAATGTTACTAATGTCTTCTTGTGGTTTTATGGAACATGCTCTGAATGTTACTAATGTCTTCTTGTGGTTTTATGGAACATTCTCTGAATGTTACTAATGTCTTCTTGTGGTTTTATGGAACATTCTCTGAATGTTACTAATGTCTTCTTGTGGTTTTATGGAACATTCTCTGAATGTTACTAATGTCTTCTTGTGGTTTTATGGAACATTCTCTGAATGTTACTAATGTCTTCTTGTGGTTTTATGGAACATTCTCTGAATGTTACTAATGTCTTCTTGTGGTTTTATGGAACATTCTCTGAATGTTACTAATGTCTTCTTGTGGTTTTATGGAACATTCTCTGAATGTTACTAATGTCTTCTTGTGTTACTAATGTTTTATGGAACATTCTCTGAATGTTACTAATGTCTTCTTGTGGTTTTATGGAACATTCTCTGAATGTTACTAATGTCTTCTTGTGGTTTTATGGAACATTCTCTGAATGTTACTAATGTCTTCTTGTGGTTTTATGGAACATTCTCTGAATGTTACTAATGTCTTCTTGTGGTTTTATGGAACATTCTCTGAATGTTACTAATGTCTTCTTGTGGTTTTATGGAACATTCTCTGAATGTTACTAATGTCTTCTTGTGGTTTTATGGAACATTCTCTGAATGTTACTAATGTCTTCTTGTGGTTTTATGGAACATGCTCTGAATGTTACTAATGTCTTCTTGTGGTTTTATGGAACATGCTCTGAATGTTACTAATGTCTTCTTGTGGTTTTATGGAACATGCTCTGAATGTTACTAATGTCTTCTTGTGGTTTTATGGAACATTCTCTGAATGTTACTAATGTCTTCTTGTGGTTTTATGGAACATGCTCTGAATGTTACTAATGTCTTCTTGTGGTTTTATGGAACATGCTCTGAATGTTACTAATGTCTTCTTGTGGTTTTATGGAACATTCTCTGAATGTTACTAATGTCTTCTTGTGGTTTTATGGAACATTCTCTGAATGTTACTAATGTCTTCTTGTGGTTTTATGGAACATGCTCTGAATGTTACTAATGTCTTCTTGTGGTTTTATGGAACATGCTCTGAATGTTACTAATGTCTTCTTGTGGTTTTTGTGGTTTTATGGAACATGCTCTGAATGTTACTAATGTCTTCTTGTGGTTTTATGGAACATTCTCTGAATGTTACTAATGTCTTCTTGTGGTTTTATGGAACATTCTCTGAATGTTACTAATGTCTTCTTGTGGTTTTATGGAACATTCTCTGAATGTTACTAATGTCTTCTTGTGGTTTTATGGAACATTCTCTGAATGTTACTAATGTCTTCTTGTGGTTTTATGGAACATTCTCTGAATGTTACTAATGTCTTCTTGTGGTTTTATGGAACATTCTCTGAATGTTACTAATGTCTTCTTGTGGTTTTATGGAACATTCTCTGAATGTTACTAATGTCTTCTTGTGGTTTTATGGAACATTCTCTGAATGTTACTAATGTCTTCTTGTGGTTTTATGGAACATTCTCTGAATGTTACTAATGTCTTCTTGTGGTTTTATGGAACATTCTCTGAATGTTACTAATGTCTTCTTGTGGTTTTATGGAACATTCTCTGAATGTTACTAATGTCTTCTTGTGGTTTTATGGAACATTCTCTGAATGTTACTAATGTCTTCTTGTGGTTTTATGGAACATTCTCTGAATGTTACTAATGTCTTCTTGTGGTTTTATGGAACATTCTCTGAATGTTACTAATGTCTTCTTGTGGTTTTATGGAACATTCTCTGAATGTTACTAATGTCTTCTTGTGGTTTTATGGAACATTCTCTGAATGTTACTAATGTCTTCTTGTGGTTTTATGGAACATGCTCTGAATGTTACTAATGTCTTCTTGTGGTTTTATGGAACATGCTCTGAATGTTACTAATGTCTTCTTGTGGTTTTATGGAACATGCTCTGAATGTTACTAATGTCTTCTTGTGGTTTTATGGAACATGCTCTGAATGTTACTAATGTCTTCTTGTGGTTTTATGGAACATTCTCTGAATGTTACTAATGTCTTCTTGTGGTTTTATGGAACATTCTCTGAATGTTACTAATGTCTTCTTGTGGTTTTATGGAACATGCTCTGAATGTTACTAATGTCTTCTTGTGGTTTTATGGAACATTCTCTGAATGTTACTAATGTCTTCTTGTGGTTTTATGGAACATTCTCTGAATGTTACTAATGTCTTCTTGTGGTTTTATGGAACATTCTCTGAATGTTACTAATGTCTTCTTGTGGTTTTATGGAACATTCTCTGAATGTTACTAATGTCTTCTTGTGGTTTTATGGAACATTCTCTGAATGTTACTAATGTCTTCTTGTGGTTTTATGGAACATTCTCTGAATGTTACTAATGTCTTCTTGTGGTTTTATGGAACATTCTCTGAATGTTACTAATGTCTTCTTGTGGTTTTATGGAACATTCTCTGAATGTTACTAATGTCTTCTTGTGGTTTTATGGAACATGCTCTGAATGTTACTAATGTCTTCTTGTGGTTTTATGGAACATGCTCTGAATGTTACTAATGTCTTCTTGTGGTTTTATGGAACATTCTCTGAATGTTACTACTAATGTCTTCTTGTGGTTTTATGGAACATGCTCTGAATGTTACTAATGTCTTCTTGTGGTTTTATGGAACATGCTCTGAATGTTACTAATGTCTTCTTGTGGTTTTATGGAACATGCTCTGAATGTTACTAATGTCTTCTTGTGGTTTTATGGAACATGCTCTGAATGTTACTAATGTCTTCTTGTGGTTTTATGGAACATTCTCTGAATGTTACTAATGTCTTCTTGTGGTTTTATGGAACATTCTCTGAATGTTACTAATGTCTTCTTGTGGTTTTATGGAACATTCTCTGAATGTTACTAATGTCTTCTTGTGGTTTTATGGAACATTCTCTGAATGTTACTAATGTCTTCTTGTGGTTTTATGGAACATTCTCTGAATGTTACTAATGTCTTCTTGTGGTTTTATGGAACATTCTCTGAATGTTACTAATGTCTTCTTGTGGTTTTATGGAACATTCTCTGAATGTTACTAATGTCTTCTTGTGGTTTTATGGATGACATTCTCTGAATGTTACTAATGTCTTCTTGTGGTTTTATGGAACATTCTCTGAATGTTACTAATGTCTTCTTGTGGTTTTATGGAACATTCTCTGAATGTTACTAATGTCTTCTTGTGGTTTTATGGAACATTCTCTGAATGTTACTAATGTCTTCTTGTGGTTTTATGGAACATTCTCTGAATGTTACTAATGTCTTCTTGTGGTTTTATGGAACATGCTCTGAATGTTACTAATGTCTTCTTGTGGTTTTATGGAACATGCTCTGAATGTTACTAATGTCTTCTTGTGGTTTTATGGAACATGCTCTGAATGTTACTAATGTCTTCTTGTGGTTTTATGGAACATGCTCTGAATGTTACTAATGTCTTCTTGTGGTTTTATGGAACATGCTCTGAATGTTACTAATGTCTTCTTGTGGTTTTATGGAACATTCTCTGAATGTTACTAATGTCTTCTTGTGGTTTTATGGAACATTCTCTGAATGTTACTAATGTCTTCTTGTGGTTTTATGGAACATTCTCTGAATGTTACTAATGTCTTCTTGTGGTTTTATGGAACATTCTCTGAATGTTACTAATGTCTTCTTGTGGTTTTATGGAACATTCTCTGAATGTTACTAATGTCTTCTTGTGGTTTTATGGAACATTCTCTGAATGTTACTAATGTCTTCTTGTGGTTTTATGGAACATGCTCTGAATGTTACTAATGTCTTCTTGTGGTTTTATGGAACATGCTCTGAATGTTACTAATGTCTTCTTGTGGTTTTATGGAACATGCTCTGAATGTTACTAATGTCTTCTTGTGGTTTTATGGAACATGCTCTGAATGTTACTAATGTCTTCTTGTGGTTTTATGGAACATGCTCTGAATGTTACTAATGTCTTCTTGTGGTTTTATGGAACATGCTCTGAATGTTACTAATGTCTTCTTGTGGTTTTATGGAACATTCTCTGAATGTTACTAATGTCTTCTTGTGGTTTTATGGAACATTCTCTGAATGTTACTAATGTCTTCTTGTGGTTTTATGGAACATTCTCTGAATGTTACTAATGTCTTCTTGTGGTTTTATGGAACATTCTCTGAATGTTACTAATGTCTTCTTGTGGTTTTATGGAACATTCTCTGAATGTTACTAATGTCTTCTTGTGGTTTTATGGAACATTCTCTGAATGTTACTAATGTCTTCTTGTGGTTTTATGGAACATTCTCTGAATGTTACTAATGTCTAATTCTTCTTGTGGTTTTATGGAACATTCTCTGAATGTTACTAATGTCTTCTTGTGGTTTTATGGAACATTCTCTGAATGTTACTAATGTCTTCTTGTGGTTTTATGGAACATTCTCTGAATGTTACTAATGTCTTCTTGTGGTTTTATGGAACATTCTCTGAATGTTACTAATGTCTTCTTGTGGTTTTATGGAACATTCTCTGAATGTTACTAATGTCTTCTTGTGGTTTTATGGAACATTCTCTGAATGTTACTAATGTCTTCTTGTGGTTTTATGGAACATTCTCTGAATGTTACTAATGTCTTCTTGTGGTTTTATGGAACATTCTCTGAATGTTACTAATGTCTTCTTGTGGTTTTATGGAACATGCTCTGAATGTTACTAATGTCTTCTTGTGGTTTTATGGAACATGCTCTGAATGTTACTAATGTCTTCTTGTGGTTTTATGGAACATGCTCTGAATGTTACTAATGTCTTCTTGTGGTTTTATGGAACATGCTCTGAATGTTACTAATGTCTTCTTGTGGTTTTATGGAACATTCTCTGAATGTTACTAATGTCTTCTTGTGGTTTTATGGAACATTCTCTGAATGTTACTAATGTCTTCTTGTGGTTTTATGGAACATGCTCTGAATGTTACTAATGTCTTCTTGTGGTTTTATGGAACATTCTCTGAATGTTACTAATGTCTTCTTGTGGTTTTATGGAACATTCTCTGAATGTTACTAATGTCTTCTTGTGGTTTTATGGAACATTCTCTGAATGTTACTAATGTCTTCTTGTGGTTTTATGGAACATTCTCTGAATGTTACTAATGTCTTCTTGTGGTTTTATGGAACATTCTCTGAATGTTACTAATGTCTTCTTGTGGTTTTATGGAACATTCTCTGAATGTTACTAATGTCTTCTTGTGGTTTTATGGAACATTCTCTGAATGTTACTAATGTCTTCTTGTGGTTTTATGGAACATTCTCTGAATGTTACTAATGTCTTCTTGTGGTTTTATGGAACATTCTCTGAATGTTACTAATGTCTTCTTGTGGTTTTATGGAACATGCTCTGAATGTTACTAATGTCTTCTTGTGGTTTTATGGAACATTCTCTGAATGTTACTAATGTCTTCTTGTGGTTTTATGGAACATTCTCTGAATGTTCCTAATGTCTTCTTGTGGTTTTATGGAACATTCTCTGAATGTTACTAATGTCTTCTTGTGGTTTTATGGAACATGCTCTGAATGTTACTAATGTCTTCTTGTGGTTTTATGGAACATTCTCTGAATGTTACTAATGTCTTCTTGTGGTTTTATGGAACATTCTCTGAATGTTACTAATGTCTTCTTGTGGTTTTATGGAACATTCTCTGAATGTTACTAATGTCTTCTTGTGGTTTTATGGAACATTCTCTGAATGTTACTAATGTCTTCTTGTGGTTTTATGGAACATTCTCTGAATGTTACTAATGTCTTCTTGTGGTTTTATGGAACATTCTCTGAATGTTACTAATGTCTTCTTGTGGTTTTATGGAACATTCTCTGAATGTTACTAATGTCTTCTGAATGTTACTAATGGTTTTATGGAACATTCTCTGAATGTTACTAATGTCTTCTTGTGGTTTTATGGAACATTCTCTGAATGTTACTAATGTCTTCTTGTGGTTTTATGGAACATTCTCTGAATGTTACTAATGTCTTCTTGTGGTTTTATGGAACATGCTCTGAATGTTACTAATGTCTTCTTGTGGTTTTATGGAACATTCTCTGAATGTTACTAATGTCTTCTTGTGTTACTAATGTCTTCTTGTGGTTTATGGAACATTCTCTGAATGTTACTAATGTCTTCTTGTGGTTTTATGGAACATTCTCTGAATGTTACTAATGTCTTCTTGTGGTTTTATGGAACATTCTCTGAATGTTACTAATGTCTTCTTGTGGTTTTATGGAACATTCTCTGAATGTTACTAATGTCTTCTTGTGGTTTTATGGAACATTCTCTGAATGTTACTAATGTCTTCTTGTGGTTTTATGGAACATTCTCTGAATGTTACTAATGTCTTCTTGTGGTTTTATGGAACATTCTCTGAATGTTACTAATGTCTTCTTGTGGTTTTATGGAACATTCTCTGAATGTTACTAATGTCTTCTTGTGGTTTTATGGAACATTCTCTGAATGTTACTAATGTCTTCTTGTGGTTTTATGGAACATTCTCTGAATGTTACTAATGTCTTCTTGTGGTTTTATGGAACATTCTCTGAATGTTACTAATGTCTTCTTGTGGTTTTATGGAACATGCTCTGAATGTTACTAATGTCTTCTTGTGGTTTTATGGAACATGCTCTGAATGTTACTAATGTCTTCTTCTCTGAATGTTACTAATGTCTTCTTGTGGTTTTATGGAACATTCTCTGAATGTTACTAATGTCTTCTTGTGGTTTTATGGAACATTCTCTGAATGTTACTAATGTCTTCTTGTGGTTTTATGGAACATTCTCTGAATGTTACTAATGTCTTCTTGTGGTTTTATGGAACATGCTCTGAATGTTACTAATGTCTTCTTGTGGTTTTATGGAACATGCTCTGAATGTTACTAATGTCTTCTTGTGGTTTTATGGAACATGCTCTGAATGTTACTAATGTCTTCTTGTGGTTTTATGGAACATTCTCTGAATGTTACTAATGTCTTCTTGTGGTTTTATGGAACATTCTCTGAATGTTACTAATGTCTTCTTGTGGTTTTATGGAACATTCTCTGAATGTTACTAATGTCTTCTTGTGGTTTTATGGAACATTCTCTGAATGTTACTAATGTCTTCTTGTGGTTTTATGGAACATTCTCTGAATGTTACTAATGTCTTCTTGTGGTTTTATGGAACATTCTCTGAATGTTACTAATGTCTTCTTGTGGTTTTATGGAACATTCTCTGAATGTTACTAATGTCTTCTTGTGGTTTTATGGAACATTCTCTGAATGTTACTAATGTCTTCTTGTGGTTTTATGGAAATTCTCTGAATGTTCTCTGAATGTTACTGAATGTTCTAATGTCTTCTTGTGGTTTTATGGAACATTCTCTGAATGTTACTAATGTCTTCTTGTGGTTTTATGGAACATTCTCTGAATGTTACTAATGTCTTCTTGTGGTTTTATGGAACATGCTCTGAATGTTACTAATGTCTTCTTGTGGTTTTATGGAACATGCTCTGAATGTTACTAATGTCTTCTTGTGGTTTTATGGAACATTCTCTGAATGTTACTAATGTCTTCTTGTGGTTTTATGGAACATTCTCTGAATGTTACTAATGTCTTCTTGTGGTTTTATGGAACATTCTCTGAATGTTACTAATGTCTTCTTGTGGTTTTATGGAACATTCTCTGAATGTTACTAATGTCTTCTTGTGGTTTTATGGAACATTCTCTGAATGTTACTAATGTCTTCTTGTGGTTTTATGGAACATTCTCTGAATGTTACTAATGTCTTCTTGTGGTTTTATGGAACATTCTCTGAATGTTACTAATGTCTTCTTGTGGTTTTATGGAACATTCTCTGAATGTTACTAATGTCTTCTTGTGGTTTTATGGAACATGCTCTGAATGTTACTAATGTCTTCTTGTGGTTTTATGGAACATGCTCTGAATGTTACTAATGTCTTCTTGTGGTTTTTGAACATTCTCTGAATGTTTTATGGAACATTCTCTGAATGTTACTAATGTCTTCTTGTGGTTTTATGGAACATGCTCTGAATGTTACTAATGTCTTCTTGTGGTTTTATGGAACATGCTCTGAATGTTACTAATGTCTTCTTGTGGTTTTATGGAACATGCTCTGAATGTTACTAATGTCTTCTTGTGGTTTTATGGAACATGCTCTGAATGTTACTAATGTCTTCTTGTGGTTTTATGGAACATTCTCTGAATGTTACTAATGTCTTCTTGTGGTTTTATGGAACATTCTCTGAATGTTACTAATGTCTTCTTGTGGTTTTATGGAACATTCTCTGAATGTTACTAATGTCTTCTTGTGGTTTTATGGAACATTCTCTGAATGTTACTAATGTCTTCTTGTGGTTTTATGGAACATTCTCTGAATGTTACTAATGTCTTCTTGTGGTTTTATGGAACATTCTCTGAATGTTACTAATGTCTTCTTGTGGTTTTATGGAACATTCTCTGAATGTTACTAATGTCTTCTTGTGGTTTTATGGAACATTCTCTGAATGTTACTAATGTCTTCTTGTGGTTTTATGGAACATTCTCTGAATGTTACTAATGTCTTCTTGTGGTTTTATGGAACATTCTCTGAATGTTACTAATGTCTTCTTGTGGTTTTATGGAACATTCTCTGAATGTTACTAATGTCTTCTTGTGGTTTTATGGAACATTCTCTGAATGTTACTAATGTCTTCTTGTGGTTTTATGGAACATGCTCTGAATGTTACTAATGTCTTCTTGTGGTTTTATGGAACATGCTCTGAATGTTACTAATGTCTTCTTGTGGTTTTATGGAACATTCTCTGAATGTTACTAATGTCTTCTTGTGGTTTTATGGAACATGCTCTGAATGTTACTAATGTCTTCTTGTGGTTTTATGGAACATTCTCTGAATGTTACTAATGTCTTCTTGTGGTTTTATGGAACATTCTCTGAATGTTACTAATGTCTTCTTGTGGTTTTATGGAACATTCTCTGAATGTTACTAATGTCTTCTTGTGGTTTTATGGAACATTCTTTAACGTTCTCTGAACAATTTGAGAACATGTTCTTAACTAGAACCATAAAGAAACCTATAGGAAACGTTATCCTGAAGCACTGAAATTCCCACAGAAGAATGTTGTTTCTTAACGTTCTCTGAACTATTTGAGAACATTCCTACTGTCAAACCAGTTGGAGAACCTTCCTAGAAGATTACCATTACTTAAATTAAATGTAACCATGTTTGAATTTTTGGGAAATGTTCTGTTAAAGTAATAAAATACAAAGAAAAATAACGTTATCTGTCAAGTTCCTTAAATGTGCTGAGAACGTTTGAAAGCCAAGCAACTATCCTGCACCATTCCCAGATAGTTGTGGGAAGGTTGCTAACAAAATGACCATAGGACCACCGCGCCCTCACCAAGCTCTTGGAAACATACGGTTGTCAGAACGTTGTGTGCTAGCTGGGAACACATTGAATCATCCGTGTAAATGTTTCTCTTCTTAAGATCCTTATCCACCTTACCCCTTCACACGGGCACATTAGGGGAACATACAGTCCATATATCTACACACCATCTCTGCTGTCCACACGGCTAGGCCTGCATGTATGTCTTCATTCATACTGAATGGGAAAGAAATGTATGCAAAATCCCTGCTATGGCCTCCAGCTTTGTAATTTGACTAGCAAGATGCTTAAATAAATCAACCAATACCCTTTAACACACAGTCTCTCTTTCTCTCTTTCTCGCTCTCTTTCTCTCTTTCTCCTTCTCTCTTTCTCTCTTTCTGCTTCTCTCTCTCTGTCTCTGTCTGTCTGTCTGTCTCTCTCTCTCTCTCTCTCTCTCTCTCTCTCTCTCTCTCTCTCTCTCTCTCTCTCTCTCTCTCTCTCTCTCTCTCTCTCTCTCTCTCTCTCTCTGTCTCTCTCTCTCTCTCTCTCTCTCTCTCTCTCTGTTTCTCTCTGTTTCTCTCTCTCTCTCCCCTCTCTCTCTCTCTCTCTCGCTTTCCATTCACAGCGTATAGAGGCGACTGAGTGGCTGGGCTATAAATTAGGTGAACAAAACTAGCTGTCTGGCTCTATGGTAATTGGCTGTGCTGTCCGCTGTTATATGTTTCTATCCAGCCAGTTGTTATTCAGAATCATAAAACACAATGACTGCACATAATGATATTTCCTGGGAGGGGAGACAGACAGGCGGGCAGGCAGGCGAACAGGCGGAGAAGCATTTGAATATATTTTAAGGAGATTTAGCTGCTGTGCCTTCAGCACCAAGCATCGTGCCGTAACCAACATCATTCTTTACCCTGGCTTTATTAAATGTAATGTAGTGCTCTACTGTTGCCATTCAATCCCATACAGGATAGAATTATTACAAAGGTATTTATACTGAATGCTGATGATGGAGAGAGTAGCTCGGGTTGAATTGTTTTCTCCCTGGCAACTAAATCTACTGACTTTGGCTTCAGCAACATTGTATTGTACATCAGTGTCTTAATTACTGATGTTCAAATCAAATCGCATGTTATTGGTCACATACACATATCTACCCGATGTTATTGGTCACATACACATATCTACCTGATGTTATTGGTCACATTCACATATCTACCAGATGTTATTGGTCACATACACATATCTACCAGATGTTATTGGTCACATACACATATCTACCAGATGTTATTGGTCACATACACATATCTACCAGATGTTATTGGTCACATACACATATCTACCAGATGTTATTGGTCACATACACATATCTACCAGATGTTATTGGTCACATACACATATCTACCAGATGTTATTGGTCACATACACATATCTACCAGATGTTATTGGTCACATACACATATCTACCAGATGTTATTGGTCACATACACATATCTACCAGATGTTATTGGTCACATACACATATCTACCAGATGTTATTGGTCACATACACATATCTACCAGATGTTATTGGTCACATACACATGTCTACCCGATGTTATTGGTCAGATACACATATCTACCAGATGTTATTCTGGATGAAGCAAAATGCTTGTGTGTCCATGCTGTAGTATCTAACAATTCACAATAATACACAATAATACACAATGATACACACAAAACTAAATGAAAATAATGGAATTAAGAAATATATACATATTAGGATGAGCAATGTCAGCGTGGAATGAACTATTATGCAGTAGAATACAGTATATACATATGACATTTGTAAAACATTAAAGAAAACATGATTAAAGTGACTAGTGGTCCATTATTAAAGTGACCAGTGATTCCATGTCTATGTACATGGGGCAACAGTCTCTAAGGTGCAGGGTTGAGTAACCAGATGGAAGCCAGCTAGTGATGGCTCTTTATCAGCCTGATGGCCTTGAGATAGAAGCTGTTTTTCAGTCTCTCGGTCCCAGCTTGGATGCACCTGTACTGACCTCGTCTTCTAGATGGTAGCGGGGTGAACAGGCCGTGGCTTGGGTGGTTGTTGTCCTTGATGATCTTTCTGGCCTTCCTGTGACATCGGGTGGTGTAGGTGTCACGGAGGGCAGGTAGTTTGCCCCTCGGTGATGTGTTATGCAGGCCGCACCACCCTCTGGATAGAAGGTGATGCAGTTGTCGAACCAGGCAGTGATACAGCCCGACAGGATGCTCTCAATTGTGCATCTGTAAAAGGGTTTTTCGGTGACAAGACAAATTTCTTCAGCCTCCTGAGGTTGAAGAGGTGCTGTTGCGCCTTCTTGTCTGTGTGGGTGGACCATTTCAGATTGTCAGTGATGTGTACGCCGAGAAACTTTAAGCTATTCACTTACAGTGACAAAGTTATTATGACATTTCTGTAATTGAAGGGGACAAAGAAAATGTCAAATTGACCCACGATAGAAGCTTAAATCACAGAAATTCCAAAGTAAACACACCAAGTATTATCATCAACAGTCAAACACTTATAAATTGCTGTCTGCAAATAACACATTTGATTTATAAAGTGCTTTTACAGATGCTTTGCAAGATTCTGTATGATGGAGAAATATGTTCGATAGAATACACAGTAACATCCCGTATGTACTGTATAACACAAACAAAACAAACACTCATTAGTCATGTAAACCTTCTTAAGGATCCGCCCCTTTTAAAAAATAAAATTGGCATAAAATGACATACCCAAATCTAACTGCCTGTAGCTCAGGACCTGAAGCGAGGATAAGCATATTCTTGATACCATTTGAAAGGAAACACTTTGAAGTTTATGGAAATGTGAAATGAATGTAGGAGAACACATTGGTAAAAGATAATACAAAGAAAATAAACATGTATCATAAAGCTACTGAATAATTCATAGAAAGCACTTAAAGTGAAAGCAGATTGATCAACACGTGTCATACGATCGATACATTGTCTGACGTTCCCTTTTTACATCCACAGAACCTGGCTAGTGACTAAGACAGCATACCTAGTTATTACAACAACCGGCCCAACGCCACGACACAACGCCACGACACAACGCCCCGACACAACCCTCACGACACAGCATACCTAGTTATTACAACAACCGGCCCAACGCCACGACACAACGCCACGACACAACGCCACGACACAACCCTCACGACACAGCATACCTAGTTATTACAACAACCGGCCCAACGCCACGACACAACGCCACGACACAACCCTCACGACACAGCATACCTAGTTATTACAACAACCGGCCCAACGCCACGACACAACGCCACGACACAACCCTCACGACACAGCATACCTAGTTATTACAACAACCGGCCCAACGCCACGACACAACGCCACGACCCAACGCCCCGACACAACGCCACAACACAACGACATGACACAACGCCCAACGCCACAACACAACACAACGCCACAACACAACCCTCACGACACAGCATACCTAGTTATTACAACAACCGGCCCAACGCCACGACACAACGCCACGACACAACGCCACGACACAACCCTCACGACACAGCATACCTAGTTATTACAACAACCAACGCCACGACACAACGCCACGACACAACGCCACGACACAACGCCACGACACAACCCTCACGACACAGCATACCTAGTTATTACAACAACCGGCTCAACGCCACGACACAACGCCACGCCACGACACAACGCCACGACACAACCCTCACGACACAGCATACCTAGTTATTACAACAACCGGCCCAACGCCACGACACAACGCCACGACACAACGACATGACACAACCCTCACGACACAGCATACCTAGTTATTACAACAACCGGCCCAACGCCACGACACAACGCCACGACACAACGCCCCGACACAACCCTCACGACACAGCATACCTAGTTATTACAACAACAACAACCGCCGACACAACGCCACGACACAACCCTCACGACACAACGCCACGACACAACGCCACCACACAACGCCACGACACAACCCTCACGACACAGCATACCTAGTTATTACAACAACCGGCCCAACGCCACGACACAACGCCACGACACAACTCACGACACAGCATACCGACACAACCGGCCCCTCACGACACAACACAGCATACCTAGTTATTACAACAACCGCCCAACGCCACGACACAACGCCACGACACAACGCCACAACACAACCCTCACGACACAGCATACCTAGTTATTACAACAACTGAAGGAACGCCACGGCACAGCATACCTGGACACAACAACGCCAACGAACAACCCTCACGACACAGCATACCTAGTTATTACAACAACAACGCCCGACACAACGCCACGACACAACGCCACGACACAACCCTCACGACACAACGCCACTAGTTATTACAACAAACCCTCACGACACAACGCCACGACACAACGACACAACGCCCGACACAACGCCACGACACAACACACACCCTCACGACACAGCTAGTTATACAACCTCACGACACAGCATACCTAGTTATTACAACAACGGCCCAACGCCACGACACAACGCCACGACACAACGCCACGACACAACCTCACGACACATACCCTCACGGCACAGCATACCTGGTTACTACAACAACTGAAGGAACCCTCAACAACAACATGACACAACGACACAACCCTCACGACACAACGCCACGACACAACCCCACACGACACAACCACAACGCCACGACACAACCCTCACGACACAACCTAGTTGACACACGACACAACGCCACGACACAACGACACAACCCTCACGACACAGCATACCTAGTTATTACAACCCTCACGCCACAACGCCACGACACAACGACATGACACAACCTCACGACACAGCATACCGCAACAACGACACAACCCTCACGACACAACACATGACACAACCCTCACGACACAGCATACCTAGTTATTACAACAACGGCACAACGCCACGACACAACGCCAACGACACCCCCACGACACAACGCCACGACACAACGCCACGACACAACCCTCAACGCCAGACACAACCTCACGACACAACGCCACGACACAACGCCCCGACACAACCCTCACGACACAGCATACCTAGTTATTACAACAACCGGCCCAACGCCACGACACAACGCCACGACACAACGCCACGACACAACCCTCACGACACAGCATACCTAGTTATTACAACAACCGGCCCAACGCCACGACACAACGCCACGACACAACGCCACGACACAACCCTCACGACACAGCATACCTAGTTATTACAACAACCGGCCCAACGCCACGACACAACAACGACACAACCCCACGACACAGCATACCTAGTTATTACAACAACAACGCCACGACACAACGCCCTCACACACAACACAACATACGACACAACCTCACGACACAACGCCACGACACAACGCTCACGACACAACGCAACGACACAACCCTCACGACACAGCATACCTAGTTACACAACAACGCCACGACACAACGACACAACCCTCACGCAGCATACTAGTTATTACAACAACCCTCACGACACAACGCCACGACACAACCCTCACGACACAGCATACCTAGTTATTACAACAACCATGTGAACTACACGCCACGACACAACGCCATGACACAACCCTCACGACACAGCATACCTAGTTATTACAACATGTACTGACACGTACGACACAACGACATGACACAACCCTCACGACATGCATACCTGTTACTGACAACAACTGCCCACGCCACGACACAACAACGACACAACCCTCACGACAGCATACCTAGTTATTACTGACACACACGACACAACGCCACGACACGACACAGCATACCTAGTTATTACTGCCCAGTTATTACACAACGCCAACAACCCACGACACGCCACTAGTTACAACAACGCCCAACACAACGCCACAACACAACCCTCACGACACAGCATACCTGGTTACTAAAACAACTGAAGGAACCCTCACGGCACAGCATACCTGGTTACTACAACAACTGAAGGAACCCTCACGACACAGCATACCTGGTTACACAAACAACAACCGACACAACGCCACGACAAAAACGCCACGACACAACCCTCACGACACAACGCCACGACACAACCCTCACGACACAACGCCACGACACAACCCTCACGACACGAAACAACGCCATGACACAACCCTCACGACACAACGCCACGACACAACCACACGACACAACCCTCACGCCACAATGCCACGACACAACCCTCACGACACAACGCCACGACACAACGCCACGACACAACGCCACGACACAACCCTCACGCCACAATGCCACGACACAACCCTCACAACACAACGCCACGACACAACCCTCACGACACAACGCCACGACACAACGCCACGGCACAACCCTCACGACACAACGCCACGACACAACCCTCACGACACAACGCCACGACACAACGCCACGACACAACCCTCACGACACAACGCCACGACACAACTCTCACGACACAACGCCACGACACAACTCTCACGACACAACGCCACGACACAACCCTCATGACACAACGCCACGACACAACTCTCACGACACAACGCCACGACACAACCCTCACAACACGAAACAACGCCATGACACAACCCTCACGACACAACGCCACGACACAACGCCACGACACAACCCTCACGCCACGACCCAACGCCACGACCCAACGCCACGACACAACCACACGACACAATGCCACGACACAACCCTCACAACACAACGCCACGACACAACCCTCACGACACAACGCAACGACACAACCCTCACGACACAACGCAACGACACAACCCTCACGACACAACGCCACGACACAACCCTCACGACACAACGCAACGACACAACCCTCACGACACAACGCCACGACACAACCCTCACGACACAACGCCTCTCCCCATGTGAACTACATGTTGCGTGTATGTACTGACATGTACTGACATGTGTACTGACATGTACTGACATGTACTGACATGTACTGACATGTGTACTGACATGTACTGACATGTATTGACATGTGTACTGACATGTACTGACATGTGTACTGACATGTGTACTGACATGTACTGACATGTGTACTGACATGTGTACTGACATGTACTGACATGTACTGACATGTACTGACATGTGTACTGACATGTGTACTGACATGTGTACTGACATGTGTACTGACATGTGTACTGACATGTACTGACATGTGTACTGACATGTACTGATATGTGTACTGACATGTGTACTGACATGTGTAACTGTATAAGCAACACTATGTGTTCATGTTTTTTTAAATGTATGGAAATGGTAAAATAATTTGTTCTGTGCTGTCTTTTTCTAGACTAGCTGTCGCCATTGGCTAGTGGAGGATTCAAATAAATCAAAACCATCCACAGGGTCATGAGTTATCGTGTTCTGTTGATATTTTCTCCTTGACCTCGAGGTGGAGCAATTCGGTCAGTGAAAACAGTCGGCCGGTGTTGGACGCTTACCGTCTGTTTGACTGGGGAAGATGCATTGAAAACAGTCTGCCAGTGTTGGACGCTTACCGTCTGTTTGACTGGGGAAGATGCATTGAAAACAGTCTGCCAGTGTTGGACGCTTACCGTCTGTTTGACTGGGGAAGTTACATTGAAAACAGTCGGCCAGTGTTGGACGCTTACCGTCTGTTTGACTGGGGAAGATGCATTGAAAACAGTCTGCCAGTGTTGGACGCTTACCGTCTGTTTGACTGGGGAAGATGCATTGAAAACAGTCTGCCAGTGTTGGACGCTTACCGTCTGTTTGACTGGGGAAGATGCATTGAAAACAGTCGGCCAGTGTTGGACGCTTACCGTCTGTTTGACTGGGGAAGATGCATTGAAAACAGTCGGCCAGTGTTGGACGCTTACCGTCTGTTTGACTGGGGAAGATGCATTGAAAACAGTCTGCCAGTGTTGGACGCTTACCGTCTGTTTGACTGGGGAAGATGCATTGAAAACAGTCTGCAGGTGTTGGACGCTTACCGTCTGTTTGACTGGGGAAGATGCATTGAAAACAGTCGGCCAATGTTGGACGCTTACCGTCTGTTTGACTGGGGAAGATGCATTGAAAACAGTCGGCCGGTGTTGGACGCTTACCGTCTGTTTGACTGGGGAAGATGCATTGAAAACAGTCTGCCGGTGTTGGACGCTTACCGTCTGTTTGACTGGGGAAGATGCATTGAAAACAGTCTGCCAGTGTTGGACGCTTACCGTCTGTTTGATTGGGGAAGTTACATTGAAAACAGTCTGCCAGTGTTGGACGCTTACCGTCTGTTTGACTGGGGAAGATGCATTGAAAACAGTCGGCCAGTGTTGGACGCTTACCTTCTGTTTGACTGGGGAAGATGCATTGAAAACAGTCTGCCAGTGTTGGACGCTTACCGTCTGTTTGACTGGGGAAGATGCATTGACAAACAGTCGGCCAGTGTTGGACGCTTACCGTCTGTTTGACTGGGGAAGATGCATTGAAAACAGTCGGCCAGTGTTGGACGCTTACCGTCTGTTTGACTGGGTAAGATGCATTGAAAACAGTCTGCCAGTGTTGGAACGCAGTTTACCGTCTGTTTGACTGGGAAGATACATTGAAAACAGTCTGCAGGTGTTGGAGGGCGCTTACCGTCTGTTTGACTGGGGAAGATGCATTGAAAACAGTCGGCCAATGTTGAACGCTTACCGTCTGTTTGACTGGGGAAGATGCATTGAAAACAGTCGGAGGTGTTGGACGCTTATTTTCTGTTTGATTGGGGAAGTTACATTGAAAACAGTCTGCCAGTGTTGGACGCTTACTGTTGTAAGAAGAGAGTCTGTTTGACTGTTTGACTGGGGAAGATGCATTGAAAACAGTCTGCAGGTGTTGGACGCTTACCGTCTGTTTGACTGGGGAAGATGCATTGAAAACAGTCGGCCAATGTTGGACGCTTACCGTCTGTTTGACTGGGGAAGATGCATTGAAAACAGTCTGCCAGTGTTGGACGCTTACCGTCTGTTTGACTGGGGAAGATGCATTGAAAACAGTCTGCCAGTGTTGGACGCATATAAACCGTCTGTTTGACTGGGGAAGATGCATTAACAAAAAAACAGTCGGCCAGTGTTGGACACTTACCGTCTGTTTGACTGGGGAAGATGCATTGAAAACAGTCGGCCAGTGTTGGACGCTTACCGTCTGTTTGACTGGGGAAGATGCATTGAAAACAGTCGGCCGGTGTTGGATACTTACCGTCTGTTTGACTGGGGAAGATGCATTGAAAACAGTCGGCCAGTGTTGGACGCTTACCGTCTGTTTGACTGGGGAAGATGCATTGAAAACAGTCAGCCAGTGTTGGATACTTACCGTCTGTTTGACTGGGGAAGATGCATTGAAAACAGTCAGCCAGTGTTGGATACTTACCGTCTGTTTGACTGGGGAAGATGCATTGAAAACAGTTGCTATGTAGTGTCTTAGAAAGATCAGGAACACTTAGTCTGAACGTTGCCAAAGGATTTGAGAATACATTCATAACCCATACATGTGGTATTCATAAACAGTATGTAAGTCCTAATGTAGGCCCTTCACATTAAGTAGTCTCTATTTGAAACTCCTGTGACTTATTCCTGTTACACCACTGCAGTATGATTAGAGGAATTCTATTTGCCAAGTAAAAAAAAAAAAAAATGGTAAGATCTTTTTTTATTTGTTTATTTGTTTATTTGTTTAACAATACGAAACATCCACATACACATACATTTCAATCCCATTGAGCACGTCTGGGACCTGTTGGATTGGAGGGCCATTCCCCCCCTGAAATGTCCGGGAACTTGCAGGTGTCTTGGTGGGAGAGTGGGGTAACATCTCACAGCAAGAACGGGCAAATCTGGTGCAGTCCATGAGGAGGAGATGCACTGCAGTACTTAATGCAGCTGGTGGCCACACCAGATACAGACTCTTACTTTTTGATCCCCCCCTTTGTTCAGTGACACATTATTCAATTTCTATTAGTCACATGTCTGTGGAACTTGTTCAGTTTATGTCTCAGTTGTTGAATCTTGTTAAATGGTCATTACAAATATTTACACATGTTAATAAGTTTGCTGAAAATAAACTCGGTTGACTGTGAGAGGGCGCTTCTATTTTTTTGCCGAGTTTATTTGCCCATAGAAAGTCTGTTATGACCGAATATACTTTTTTTTAAAGAATGTCTTCGGTGGTGTAATTGTTATTATGGAGAATAAATGCATAAACTTTGGAAGCCGTTCCGTTCTGAAGAGTGTAAGATTCACGGGACGATTAATTTCTTTAGCTTTTTCCTATTGACATTTTTGTCCCTCCCCCACTTAAATTTTATATCTTGATCTCTGTTTTTAGTGATTCTTTTTTTATCTGCTGATAATTAGTTCGGGATTGTAATGACGTTCGTCTGTTGTAAGAAGAGAGTCAGACCGAAATGCAGCGTGTAGGTTACTCATGACTTTAATAAATGAAAACGGTACATGAAATAACTGATATAAGAAAACAACAAACGAAGCGTGAAACTAATTACAGCCTATCTGGTGACAACAACACAGAGACAGGAACAAACACCCACAAAATACAAAGCGAACTCAGGCTACCTAAATACGGTTCCCAATCAGAGACAACGATAGGCATCTGACTCCAATTGAGAATCGCCTCAGGCAGCCAAGCCTATACAACACCCCTAATAAGCCGCAATCCCAAATAATACAAACCCCAATACGAATACAACATATAAACCCATGTCACACCCTGGCCTACCCAAACATATAACAAAAACACAAAATACAATGACCAAGGCGTGACAGGGATTGTTGAGTCTAAGAAGGTTGTAGGATCAAGCCAACAGTTGTTCAATTCTGATTTTCACTGAAGCTTTTAAAATGGTCGTTAATCACGTTGTTGTTTCTGAATTTTTTTGTTGGTCTAATTAATCATGATACCTGAGGATGATCCAATCACTGTGTTCTAGATTTCTGAACCCAGTAAATTGTTGAGAACATTTTTGGAGAGAAAAAAAACGTTGTCAATTCTTGAATAACTTTTCTTACTTTGAGAAAAGAAACGGAGTAATCTTTTGTTGTTGGGAATTGTGATCTCCAGGTGTCCTGTTTTTAGAAATACATTTTTCAACCGTTTTGGAGGTTCTTTAATTTTCTCTTTTTTATTGCTACATCTTTCAATCTTATTGAATGTATGATTTAGGTTACCTGCTAAAATAATTGTTCCTGTCTGGATTTGCCCCTGGTGGGATATACAATCAAATCGATGTGTATTTTTCACCACGTATGTTATGCACGTGAGTGAGGACCCAAAAGCGGTTTAACAAATACAGAGTCCTTTAATGTCAAAACACAGGGAAGACATAAATCCTCTTCAGATGTATATAATGGCAAAATAGACAACCCGCAGAGAGGGCGACAAATGAATCATAAAGTCCTTCTGATATTTTCAGAAGAGTCCCCTTCTTAGCAGCAGAGGAGAATAGCTGGGTTAGCGGCGACAGACTGCTGGTCTCTCTGGGTAGGCATGGGTCGTAGAGGACAGAGGTACCTGATCACACGTAGCATCAGATGAACAGGCAGATTCCGACAGGACGGGACAAGGGTGAAGCAAACGAGACGATAGTTTGGTTCTGGCATGAGAAACTCAAATGAGAATCTGACAAAGACAGAAGCAGGAACAGAGAGAGAAATAGAGACCTAATCAGAGGGAAAAAGGGAACAGGTGGGAAAAGGGTGAACGAGGTAGTTAGAGAAAATGAGGAACAGCTGGGGGAAGGAGAGGAAGAGAAGGTAACCTAATACGACCAGCAGAGGGAGACGGAGTGAAGAGAAAGAACAGGAACAAGACATAATATGACAATACATGACAACGTAAGGTACAATTCAATATTACAAAACGGCCTTCTTGGTCCATGTGTTTGGATATAAGAAAATGTGTATTCTTATTTATCAGGATGCCTACACCTCTGCTGTTACTACAGTAGGTGGCAGTATAGACCTCTACCTACACCTCTGCTGTTACTACATTTGTTGGCAGCATGGGCCTCTTCAACCCAGCTGCTCTTTTAATATTCAATTACATTTCCTTTTTAAGTATAACTCTAGCAGGAAAACCACATCTGCTGACAATCTCTTTAAGTGTTCAAGAGCCATATGCTTTTTCCCCCCATCGTTGAGTCCATGCACATTCAATGTAATACATTTGGATTTTGTTGGTCTTGTATAAAATCAAAGTTAACTTTGTCTGTTCCGTCTATCTTTGAAGAACCAGATAAAACTGATTTTAGAAGACATGTCATATGAAGCAGTGGGCATATGAAGCAGTGGGCATATGAGAGCAGTGGGCATATGAAGCAGTGGGCATATGAAGCAGTGGGCATATGAAGCAGTGTGGGCATATGAGAGCAGTGGGCTTATGAAGCAGTGGGCATATGAAGCAGTGGGCATATGAAGCAGTGGGCATATGAAGCAGTGGGCGTATGAAGCAGTGGCGGTCAGTGACATTTAAGATGAGGGAGGACATTTCTTTTTTCATGACCATGGCCATATTTCTATTACATCATATTGGATGACAGTCATTCATATTCCATTCACCCAGTTCAATGTAACAGCGAGAGGTTTAGGCTACTGCATGATACTAAAAATGTTCCTTTACCCATCATGAGGTTGCTACAACATAGCCTAGGAATGAAAGTTTGCAACGTAGGTGCGCACAGGTCGAGAGAAACATTTGAAGTGATATACCGTGACACATTAAATACCTGCCTTACACACTCTTGCCTGCATCTAGCGGATATAGGGTGAAATCATTTGTCCAACAGTTGCAAACAAGGGATTCTATTGGAAAAATTCAGGTATATTTCTTCACATTTTGTTTCCGTTTGCTTCCGTTTAAGAAACACTTTTAAACAGAATCGGGGGAATGAAGACACCCCTGATCACACCTAAACACAGTTCACTTTCATAGCAGCCACGTTGTATTCCTTCTTTCCTCCTCTCACCTTGTCCCTTCGCTTGTGGACTTCAAGCACAACACATCAGCTGTATGTGACCATGCAAAAAAAACTTTCCAAGCCAAACCATATCATAACCACTGCACACAGCCTACATCGTTGTCACCCTATTAGCTAAAGTAACGTCATAGTCAACATAGCTAATAGAGCTAACACATTAGTAAACCCGCTACAATGACGCAGCAACGTTACAGTGTACAGTCAGCAAGTAGTTTAGCCCTTACAGTTTAGCTCTTACAGTGGCAATACATTTGTTAAACCAAAAGCTTACCTTGACTTGGACGAGTTCCAGTGTTGTGTTGGAAAGTCCTAGCCAGCTAGCTAACATAGCATCCCTCTGTTATAGCCAGCTAGCTAACATAGCATCCCTCTGTCATAGCCAGCTAGCTAACATAGCATCCCTCTGTTATAGCCAGCTAGCTAACATAGCATCCCTCTGTCATAGCCAGCTAGCTAACATAGCATCCCTCTGTTTGAGCAGGGTGTTTGAGTAGGCTAAACTAGCTAGCTGCATTTGCTAAGTGAAACTGAAAGTTTAAAAAAATATGAAATCTCTATCTCTCACTTGCTTCTCCTTCATTTCGGAAGAAATTCATTTGTTTAAAACTGTTCAACTATTCTTTCTCTCTCTTTGAGTCAACTACTTACCACATTTTATGCACTGCCGTGATAGCTAGCTGAAGCTTATGCTTTCAGTACTAGATTCATTCTCTGATCCTTTGATTGGGTGAACAATATGTCAGTTCATGCCACAAGAACTCTAATAGGTTGAAGGATGTCCTCCGGGAAGTTGTCATAATAACTGTGTAGGTCTATGGAAGCGGGTGAGAACCATGAGCCTCCTAGGTTTTGTATTGAAGTCAATGTACCCAGAGGAGGACAGAAGCTAGCTGTCCTCCAGTTACACCATGGTGCTACCCTACAGAGTGCTGTTGACGCTACTATAGACTTTCCTTGCAAAATTGTGTTTAAATAAATTATTTGGTGACGTGATTATAAATGATAAAACCTAGTATAGTTTTATCTAAAAATTATAACTTTTAAAAATGTTTTACCATTTAATGTTAAAAAAAAAATCACTTCCTCCCCTTCCTCTGAGGAGCCTCCACTGATATGGAGGCAGTAGCCTGACGGGTAGAACTGAAAGGTTGCTGGATTGAATCCCAGAGCCGAAAAGGTAAAAATCTGTTCTTCTGAGCAAGGCTGGAAGCCACCCTCAACTCTCTGATTCAGAAAGGTTTGATTAAATGTGGAAGACTCATTGCAGTTGAATGCATTCAGTTGCAAAACATGGCTAGGTATCTTCCTTCATTCCATGGAATGGGACAGAAATAGTTATTACATAGAGCATGTGGGCTGAGCAGACATTTAACAGAAAAATTATAAAGTAAAGTACTGCTTTGAACTTTGTACAATATCTTTTTAGGGATTTTAAAGCTCCAACTACTCCCCTAATGAACCAACAGTCTGTGGATTATGTCATTGTACATACATTGAAGAAAGACTGCCACTTAAAGGAAAACTCCACCCCAAAACTATCTTTTGGTATTTGTTTAATTAGTCCATTTTTGATATCTGTCTAGTTCTTCTATCCAGTGTCTATGTTCTTTTTCCCATCTTAATCTTTTCTTTTTATTATCTGCAACTCTGCCTAGAAGGCCAGCATCCCGGAGTCGCCTCTTCACTGTTGACGTTGAGACTGGTGTTTTATGGGTACTATTTAATGAAGCTGCCAGTTGAGGACTTGTAAGGGTACTGTTTCTCAAACTAGACACTTCAACGTACTTGTCCTCTTGCTCAATTGTGCACCGGGGCCTCCCACTCCTCTTTCTAGTCTGGTTAGAGCCAGTTTGCGCTGTTCTGTGAAGGGAGTAGTACACAGCGTTATACGAGATCTTTAGTTTCTTGGCAATTACACACATGGAAGAGCAAATGAAAACTATCTTTTGGTATTTGTTTCATTCGTCCATTGTTAACATAGTCCCCAAAAGTTTTCAAGATATGCAACTTTGAGAATACAGAATTCTGGCCTGTGTGATACGAAGCAAAAAGCAGCATCGTGATCTGAAAAATGCATCAAACAGAGATGATGTATAAAACAGAGATGATGTATATATTTTCAAAGTTACTTATCTTGAAACTTGATTTCTGAAATGCAAAGAATTTTGAGACTATATGAGGCAACAAGGCAGAGGCAGAGTTCATCTCAGCCTATGCCTCCCTCCAGTCCCTCGACTTCTTGGCACTGACGGAAACATGGATCACCACAGACAACACTGCTACTCCTACTGCTCTCTCTTCGTCCTCCCACGTGTTCTCGCACACCCCGAGAGCTTCTGGTCAGCGGGGTGGTGGCACCGGGATCCTCATCTCTCCCAAGTGGTCATTCTCTCTTTCTCCCCTTACCCATCTGTCTATCGCCTCCTTTGAATTCCATGCTGTCACAGTTACCAGCCCTTTCAAGCTTAACATCCTTATCATTTATCGCCCTCCAGGTTCCCTCTGAGAGTTCATCAATGAGCTTGATGCCTTGATAAGCTCCTTTCCTGAGGACGGCTCACCTCTCACAGTTCTGGGCGACTTTAACCTACCCACGTCTACCTTTGACTCATTCCTCTCTGCCCCTTTCTTTCCACTCCTCTCCTCTTTTGACCTCACCCTCTCACCTTCCCCCCCTACTCACAAGGCAGGCAATACGCTCGACCTCATCTTTACTAGATGCTGTTCTTCCACTAACCTCATTGCAACTCCCTTCCAAGTCTCCGACCACTACCTTGTATCCTTTTCCCTCTCGCTCTCATCCAACACCTCCCACACTGCCCCTACTCGGATGGTATCGCGCCGTCCCAACCTTCGCTCTCTCTCCCCCGCTACTCTCTCCTCTTCCATCCTATCATCTCTTCCCTCTGCTCAAACCTTCTCCAACCTATCTCCTGATTCTGCCTCCTCAACCCTCCTCTACTCCCTCTCTGCATCCTTTGTCCTCCCCTCCCGCTCCGTGGCTCGATGGCTCATTGCGAGCTCACAGAACAGGGCTCCGGGCAGCCGAGCGGAAATGGAGGAAAACTCGCCTCCCTGCGGACCTGGCATCCTTTCACTCCCTCCTCTCTACATTTTCCTCCTCTGTCTCTGCTGCTAAAGCCACTTTCTACCACTCTAAATTCCAAGCATCTGCCTCTAACCCTAGGAGTCTCTTTGCCACCTTCTCCTCCCTCCTGAATCCTCCTCCCCCTCCCCCCCTCCTCCCTCTCTGCAGATGACTTCGTCAACCATTTTGAAAAGAAGGTCGACGACATCCGATCCTCGTTTGCTAAGTCAAACGACACCGCTGGTTCTGCTCACACTGCCCTACCCTGTGCTCTGACCTCTTTCTCCCCTCTCACTCCAGATGAAATCTCGCGTCTTGTGACGGCCGGCCGCCCAACAACCTGCCCGCTTGACCCTATCCCCTCCTCTCTTCTCCAGACCATTTCCGGAGACCTTCTCCCTTACCTCACCTCGCTCATCAACTCATCCCTGACCGCTGGCTACGTCCCTTCCGTCTTCAAGAGAGCGAGAGTTGCACCCCTTCTGAAAAAACCTACACTCGATCCCTCCGATGTCAACAATTACAGACCAGTATCCCTTCTTTCTTTTCTCTCCAAAACTCTTGAACGTGCCGTCCTTGGCCAGCTCTCCCGCTATCTCTCTCTGAATGACCTTCTTGATCCAAATCAGTCAGGTTTCAAGACTAGTCATTCAACTGAGACTGCTCTCCTCTGTATCACGGAGGCGCTCCGCACTGCTAAAGCTAACTCTCTCTCCTCTGCTCTCATCCTTCTAGATCTATCGGCTGCCTTCGATACTGTGAACCATCAGATCCTCCTCTCCACCCTCTCCGAGTTGGGCATCTCCAGCGCGGCCCACGCTTGGATTGCATCCTACCTGACAGGTCGCTCCTACCAGGTGGCGTGGTGAGAATCTGTCTCCTCACCACGCGCTCTCACCACTGGTGTCCCCCAGGGCTCTGTTCTAGGCCCTCTCCTATTCTCGCTATACACCAAGTCACTTGGCTCTGTCATAACCTCACATGGTCTCTCCTATCATTGCTATGCAGACGACACACAATTAATCTTGTCCTTTCCCCCTTCTGATGACCAGGTGGCGAATCGCATCTCTGCATGTCTGGCAGACATATCAGTGTGGATGACGGATCACCACCTCAAGCTGAACCTCGGCAAGACGGAGCTGCTCTTCCTCCCGGGGAAGGACTGCCCGTTCCATGATCTCGCCATCACGGTTGACAACTCCATTGTGTCCTCCTCCCAGAGCGCTAAGAACCTTGGCGTGATCCTGGACAACACCCTGTCGTTCTCAACCAACATCAAGGCGGTGGCCCGTTCCTGTAGGTTCATGCTCTACAACATCCGCAGAGTACGACACTGCCTCACACAGGAAGCGGCGCAGGTCCTAATCCAGGCACTTGTCATCTCCCGTCTGGATTACTGCAACTCGCTGTTGGCTGGGCTCCCTGCCTGTGCCATTAAACCCCTTCAACTCATCCAGAACGCCGCAGCCCGTCTGGTGTTCAACCTTCCCAAGTTCTCTCACGTCACCCCACTCCTCCGTTCTCTCCACTGGCTTCCAGTTGAAGCTCGCATCCGCTACAAGACCATGGTGCTTGCCTACGGAGCTGTGAGGGGAACGGCACCTCAGTACCTCCAGGCTCTGATCAGGCCCTACACCCAAACAAGGGCACTGCGTTCATCCACCTCTGGCCTGCTCGCCTCCCTACCACTGAGGAAGTACAGCTCCCGCTCAGCCCAGTCAAAACTGTTCGCTGCTCTGGCCCCCCAATGGTGGAACAAATTCCCTCACGACGCCAGGACAGCGGAGTCAATCACCACCTTCCGGAGACACCTGAAACCCCACCTCTTTAAGGAATACCTAGGATAGGATAAGTAATCCCTCTCACCCCCCCCTTTAAGATTTAGATGCACTATTGTAAAGTGACTGTTCCACTCGATGTCATAAGGTGAATGCACCAATTTGTAAGTCGCTCTGGATAAGAGCGTCTGCTAAATGACTTAAATGTAATATGAACAATGGGCTAACGAAACAAATACCAAAATATTGTTTTTGAGTGGAGTATTCCTTTGAACTATTGTGGTTAGTTTGTATTACCTTGTAAATTAAATTAAAATATAGTAGATAGTGGGGGGTCTACTTGGGGAGAGTGGGTACAACGCGAGACTGAGATGAGTGGAGGCCAAGTTTCAATCTAACAACTATAGCTGCCAAACCGACAGGCAGCAGCAATTTCTTATTTTCTGTTGATTCAACATTCAGCTGAAGCTTAGCTTCCTCCTCTCCCACTGTGATGACTTATTCTTCTCTATCGCTCTGTGTGTGTGTGTGTTCATTCTGTTGGTCTTATCCTGTTGCAGCATCTGCTTCTGAAGCTAGGAGGCTTAGAGAGGGGTTTAATAGGAATGTCCTGAAGAGTTTACCAAGGGTGTAGGCAGGAAGTGTTGGCTGGACTTCCTGCCGGTTGGAACTGTGTTCTGTGGATCTCTCTGCTATCACAGAACATATCTGTTGGGCAGGTGGATGCTGAGATGATGTTGAGGAGGCAGGTTTCTCTCTGCAAAAGGTTTCAACTCACTCACATATCTAGGGGTTCGTGTCTCAGTGTGTGATTCTCGGAATGTTGGGTAGGAGAGCCTCACGAATCAACCTACAATTAGAGAGAGAGATAGTTGTAAAATGGCCGGTGTTCCAACAGTTCTTGGTTTGTCTAAATTACAGATGGATTTGTGAGTAGCTTCCTATTTCTTGATGGTGTGGAATAATCGCTGTGTGAGAGAGATAGAGATATTGATGGAAATAGGGTGTACAAACAGTTAGTATAGAGTTTCCTTCAAAACATCCAGTCTGAAAATAAATATGATTTATTTTTATTTTTCTATTCATCCCTGTACCTCTTTGATTTATTTTCAGTTTCTGCAGTTCCCTGGTGTACGGTTGTCCATCTAATCAACACTCATGGTAATGTGATTTAGCAGGAAATGGTTCTTTCTCTCCTTTCTCTCTGTCCCCTCCTCCTCTCATTCAGACAGGGTTCTTTTATAGACTCTCATTCTCTCCTTCTGCTGCCAAGCTTTTCTTCTGACAGACAGATACAATGTTCCTCCAGACTGCTGTGGCTGTTCTCACGCTTTCTGCTTCGACATTAAGAAAACATTTTCATTTTCTCCTGGCCTTCTCTCTCCCTCTGTTTCTCTGTTTCTCTATCTCCCATTCCTTTGTGTTCTCTCTTTCTCTCTCTCTCTCTCTCTCTCTCTCTCTCTCTCTCTCTCTCTCTCTCTCTCTCTCTCTCTCTCTCTCTCTCTCTCTCTCTCTCTGCCCATCTCTCCCCCTCTCTCACTATGTTTCTCTATCTCCCATTCCTTTGTGTTCTCTCTCTCTCTCTCTCTCTCTCCTCTCTCTCTCTCTCTCTCTCTCTCTCTCTCTCTCTCTCTCTCTCTCTCTCTCTCTCTCTCTCTCTGCCCATCTCTCCCCCTCTCTCACTCTGTTTCTCTATCTCCCATTCCTTTGTGTTCTCTCTCTCTCTCTCTCTCTCTCTCTCTCTCTCTCTCTCTCTCTCTCTCTCTCTCTCTCTCTCTCTGCCCTCTCTCTGCCCATCTCTCCCCCTCTCTCACTCTGTTTCTCTATCTCCCATTCCTTTGTGTTCTCTCTCTCTCTCTCTCTCTCTCTCTCTCCCTCTCTCCCCCTCTCTCTCTCTCTCTCTCTCTCTCTCTCTCTCTCTCTCTCTCTCTCTCTCTCTCTCTCTCTCTCTCTCTCTCTCTCTCTCTCTCTCTCTGCCCATCTCTCCCCCTCTCTCACTCTGTTTCTCTATCTCCCATTCCTTTGTGTTCTCTCTCTCTCTCTCTCTCTCTCTCTCTCTCTCTCTCTCTCTCTCTCTCTCTCTCTCTCTCTCTCTCTCTCTCTCCCCCTCTCTCACTCTGTTTCTCTATCTCCCATTCCTTTGTGTTTCTCTCTCCCATTCCTTTCTCTCTCTCTCTCTCTCTCTCTCTCTCTCTCTCTCTCTCTCTCTCTCTCTCTGCCCATCTCTCCCCCTCTCTCACTCTGTTTCTCTATCTCCCATTCCTTTGTGTTCTCTCTTTCTCCATCTCCCATTCCTTTGTGTTCTCTCTCTCTCTCTTTTTCTTTCTTTCTCTCTCTCTGCCCATCTTTCCCCCCTCTCTTCCCTCTGTTTCTCTTTATTTCTCTTTCTACCTCTCCCTTTCCCTCTCTCTTTCCCTCACTCTCTCTCAACAATGTTAGTCCATCTACCTCTTCTTTCTCTCCAGTGACGCTCCCTCCCCTCTGCTCTCTCTCTCTCCTCGTCAACCAATGCCAAAAAACATTGAATGAAACCCTCTCCTCCTCTCTCCCCCAGCCCCTCCCTCTTCCCCCGCTTCCCTCAGACAGGCATGCAGAACGTGCCCTGACTACCAGTCCTGTCTGTCGTTTAATTACTAATTACATACGCACTGACACCTCGCTCTACTGCTCCCTCTTTACAGCCTGCAGGAAAACAGATCTCTCTCTCTCTTTCACCCACATATCTCTTTCTCCCCATCTCCCATTCTCTCCACCTCTCTCTCTCCCCCATCTCTCCTCACCTCTCATTTCTCTCGCTCTCCCCCCTCTCTCTATCTCTCTCTCCTTACCTCGCTTTCTCTCTCTCCCTTTCCCCCTCTCTCCACCTCTCTCTCTCCACCTCTCCCTTTCCACCTCTCTCTCTCTCTCTCTGTCTCGCTCTCTCTTTCTCTCTCACTCTCTTGCTCTCTCTCTGCCCATCTCTCCCCCTCTCGCTCTCAATCTCTCTCTCTCTCTCTCTCTCTCCTCCCTCTCTCAATCTCCCACTCTCTCTCCCTCTCCCTCTCTCTCTCTCTCTCTTTTTTCCCTCTGTCTCTCTCTCTCTCTCTCTCTCTCTCTCTCTCTCTCTCTCTCTCTCTCTCTCTCTCTCTCTCTCTCTCTCTCTCTCTCTCTCTCTCTCTTCTCTCTCTCTCTCTCTCTCTCTCTCTCTCTCTCTCTCTCTCTCTCTCTCTCTCTCTCTCTCTCTCTCTCTCTCTCTCTCTGCCCATCTCTCTCTCTCTCTCTCTCTCCCTCTCTCTCTCTCCTTTTCTCTCATTTCTCTCGCTCTCCCGGGCTCTCTATCTCTCTGGGAAACATGTTTACATCTCTCTCCCTTTCCCCCTAAATCTCCACCTCTCTCTCTCCACCTCTCCCTTTCCACCTCTCTCGCTCTCTCTCTGTCTCGACTCTCTCTTTCTCTCTCACTCTCTTGCTTTCTCTTGCCCATCTAATCCCCAGGGCTCTCAATCTCTCAGGTCTCTCTCCCCTCTCTCAATCTCCCATCTCTCCCTCCCTCTCTGTTTTTCCCAACAGAAGTTGAACACCTGAAAGGGGATGTCTGTGAAGGACTCAGAAGTTGAACACTCTGAAAGGGGATGTCTCTGAAGGACAACTCTCTCTCTCTCTCTCTGAAAGGGGATCTATGTCTCTTTCTCTCAGAAGTTCTCACCGTGAAAGGGGATCTCTCTCTCTCTCTCTCTCTCTCTCTCTCTCTCTCTCTCTCTCTCCCTCTCTCTCTCTCTCCCTCTCTCCCTCTCTCCGTCTCTCTGTCTCTCTCTCTCTCTCTCTTCCTCTTTCTCTGCCCATCTCTCTCCCTCTCCTCGTTCCCCTTCTCTCTGAATCCTTTTCTCTAAATTCAATTCAACGGGCTTTATTGGCATGGGAAACATGTTTACATTGCCTAAGCAAGTGAAAGAGATAAATAACAAAAGTGAAATAAACAAAATAAATATAAATATCACGTTTTGAGGTAAGACCCAGATGCAGACAACATCAAATTAACAACAGTTTACTAATACAACAGGGAAAGGCAAAAGACAGGTCTGGAAACAGGAGACAAAGGGCATGAAAGGTGATGTATGTGAAGGACAACAGAAGTTGAACACCATGAAAGGGGATGTATGTGAAGGACAACAGAGTTTGAACACCATGAAAGGGGATGTATGTGAAGGACAACAGAAGTTAAACACCATGAAAGGGGATGTATGTGAAGGACAACAGAAGTTGAACACCGTGAAAGGGGATGTATGTGAAGGACAACAGAGTTTGAACACCATGAAAGGGGATGTATGTGAAGGACAACAGAAGTTGAACACCATGAAAGGGGATGTATGTGAAGGACAACAGAGTTTGAACACGATGAAAGGGGATGTATGTGAAGGACAACAGAAGTTAAACACCATGAAAGGGGATGTATGTGAAGGACAACAGAAGTTGAACACCGTGAAAGGGGATGTATGTGAAGGACAACAGAGTTTGAACACCATGAAAGGGGATGTATGTGAAGGACAACAGAAGTTGAACACCATGAAAGGGGATGTATGTGAAGGACAACAGAAGTAACCTGTCTTCTCTTGAGAGCCAGGTCTGCCTTAATTTTGTGTCAATGACAGTGGTCAAGTATTCTTCCACTGTGTACTTTCTGTTTAGGGCCAAATAGCATTCTCGTTTGCTATGTTTTTTTTGTGAATTATTTTCAATGTATCAAGTAATTATCTTTTTGTTTTCTCATGATTTGGTTGGGTCTAATTGTGTTGCTGTCCTGGGGCACTGTGGGGTCTGTTTGTGTTTGTGAACAGAGCCCCAGGACCAGCTTGCTTAGGACACTCTTCTCCAGGTTCATCTCTCTGTAGATGATGGCTTTGTTATGGAAGGTTTGGGAATCGCTTCCTTTTAGGTGGTTGTTTAATTTTTTGTCTCTTTTCCGGATTTTGATAATTAGTAGGTATCGGCCTAATTCTGCTCTGCATCCATGATTTGGTGATCTACGTTGTACACTGAGGATATTTTTGCAGAATTCTGCGTGCAGAATGTGGAGACTATATACAGGGGGTACCGGTACAGAGTCAATGTGGAGGCTATATACAGGGGGTACCGGTACAGAGTCAGTGTGGAGGCTATATACAGGGGGTACCGGTACAGAGTCAATGTGGAGGCTATATACAGAAGGTACCGGTACTGAGTCAATGTGGAGGCTATATACAGAAGGTACCGGTACTGAGTCAATGTGGAGGCTATATACAGAAGGTACCGGTACTGAGTCAATGTGGAGGCTATATACAGAAGGTACCGGCACTGAGTCAATGTGGAGGCTATATACAGAAGGTACCGGTACTGAGTCAATGTGGAGGCTATATACAGAAGGTACCGGTACTGAGTCAATGTGGAGGCTATATACAGAAGGTACCGGTACTGAGTCAATGTGGAGGCTATATACAGAAGGTACCGGTACTGAGTCAATGTGGAGGCTATATACAGAAGGTACCGGTACTGAGTCAATGTGGAGGCTATATACAGAAGGTACCGGTACTGAGTCAATGTGGAGGCTATATACAGGGGGTACCGGTACTGAGTCAATGTGGAGGCTATATACAGGGGGTACCGGTACTGAGTCAATGTGGAGGCTATATACAGAAGGTACCGGCACTGAGTCAATGTGGAGGCTATATACAGAAGGTACCGGTACTGAGTCAATGTGGAGGCTATATACAGGGGGTACCGGTACTGAGTCAATGTGGAGGCTATATACAGAAGGTACCGGTACTGAGTCAATGTGGAGGCTATATACAGGGGGTACCGGTACTGAGTCAATGTGGAGGCTATATACAGAAGGTACCGGTACTGAGTCAATGTGGAGGATATATACAGGGGGTACTGGTACAGAGTCAATGTGGAGGCTATATACAGGGGGTACCGGTACAGAGTCAATGTGGAGGCTATATACAGGGGGTACCGGTACAGAGTCAATGTGGAGACTATATACAGGGGGTACCGGTACAGAGTCAATTAAACATGAACACAATGATACAATAGTTTTGACCTCACTGTGACCTCCGACCTCTCTAGTTCTTTCAAATATGTCGTCCTTCATTTTTGTATTTTCCAGAAGAACACAAGGATAAGACGAAGAGACTTTTCTCCTTTACCTCAATAGCTTTCTGTCTTAATTCATGTTTCCTGTTTCATCAGCTCACGTTGCAGTGTAATGCTGCACTCTCTCTCTCTCTGTGTGTATCTGGGATGTGTGTGTTTGTGTATGTGAGAGTGTGTGTGTGTGTATTTGTGAGTGTGCCTGTGTGTGTGTGTGAGAGAGAGAGCAGAAGATGCGTGGTAGATTGGACCAGCGGGGGAACCCACTCACACCCAGTAGACTAGCTGTTTCAATCCCATAATGTCCTTTCTGCTCTGCTCTCACTCCCTGTGTAACAATATGCAGTTCTTTGCAGGCGGGAACATCAATTTTCACTCTGTATTCTGCTTATGTGAAATTGATATGTCAGATAAGGTAAAATGACCCTGTTAGGAGAGCACGATTAAAACTAGACTCTTACAAGAAAAGGATAACCCTTTGAAAACCTCTTTTAAGGTGTTCCATGTCGAACCCTTTTGTGTTCCATGTAGAAACCTTTTGTGTTCCATGTAGAACCCCTTTGTTGTCATGCAGGTGAAAGAGGACCCAAAAGCGACTTAACAGAAACAGAGTTTATTCAAGTCCAAACAGAAAACGACAAATCCTGAATCCTTAACAGGAAATGTCCAAACAGAGAATAACAGAAATCCTCTAGTCTGTAGAGGGGAATAACAGGAGAAGCGGCCACAGACTGCAGGTCGCTTCGGGTAGGCGCAGGCCGTAGCTGACAGAGACACCTGCTCACACGCAGCATCTGATGAAGGCAAAAACACGACAGGACAGGGCGATACACAATCACAGCACGGTGAATTCTAAACAAGGAACCGACAGGACAGGAACGGAACACAAAGGAAGAAATAGGGACTCTAATCAGGGGAAAGGATCGGGAACAGGTGTGGGAAGACTAAATGATGATTAGGGAATAGGAACAGCTGGGAGCAGGAACGGAACGATAGAGAGAAGAGAGAGCGAGAGAGTGAGAGAGGGAGGGGGAGAGAGAGGGATAGAAAGAGGGAAAGAACCTAATAAGACCAGCAGAGGGAAACGAATAGAATGGGGAGCACAGGGACAAGACATGATAATAAATGACAAACATGACAGTACCCCCACTCACCGAGCGCCTCCTGGCGCACTCGAGGAGGAATCCTGGCGGCAACGGAGGAAATCATCGATGAGTGAACGGTCCAGCACGTCCCGAGACGGAACCCAACTCCTCTCCTCAGGACCGTAACCCTCCCAATCCACTAAGTATTGGTGACCCCGTCCCCGAGAACGCATGTCCATGATCTTATGTACCTTGTAAATAGGTGCGCTCTCGACAAGGACGGGAGGGGGGGAGGGAAGACGAACGGGGGTGCGAAGAAAGGGCTTAACACAGGAGACATGGAAGACAGGATGGACGCGACGAAGATGTCGGAACGGACCAATGAACCGCGGAGTCAACTTACGAGAAGCTGTCGTAAGAGGAAGGTTGCGAGTGGAAAGCCACACTCTCTGGCCGCAACAATACCTTGGACTCTTAATCCTGCGTTTATTGGCGGCTCTCACCGTCTGTGCCCTGTAACGGCAAAGTGCAGACCTCACCCTCCTCCAGGTGCGCTCACAACGTTGGACAAACGCTTGAGCGGAGGGAACGCTGGACTCGGCAAGCTGGGATGAGAACAGAGGAGGCTGGTAACCCAGACTACTCTGAAACGGAGATAACCCGGTAGCAGACGAAGGAAGCGAATTGTGAGCGTATTCTGCCCAGGGGAGCTGTTCTGCCCAAGACGCAGGGTTTCTGAAAGAAAGGCTGCGTAGTATGCGACCAATCGTCTGATTGGCCCTCTCTGCTTGACCGTTAGACTGGGGATGAAACCCGGAAGAGAGACTGACGGACGCACCAATCAAACGACAGAACTCCCTCCAAAACTGTGACGTGAATTGCGGACCTCTGTCTGAAACGGCGTCTAACGGAGGCCATGAATTCTGAATACATTCTCAATAATGATTTGTGCCGTCTCCTTAGCGGAAGGAAGTTTAGCGAGGGGAATGAAATGTGCCGCCTTAGAGAACCTATCGACAACCGTAAGAATCACAGTCTTCCCCGCAGACAAAGGCAGACCGGTAATGAAGTCTAAGGCGATGTGAGACCATGGTCGAGAAGGAATGGGGAGCGGTCTGAGACGACCGGCAGGAGGAGAGTTACCCGACTTAGTCTGCGCGCAGTCCGAACAAGCAGCCACGAAACGGCGCGTGTCACGCTCCTGAGTCGGCCACCAAAAGCGCTGGCGAATAGACGCAAGAGTGCCTCGAACACCGGGATGACCAGCTAACTTGGCAGAGTGAGCCCACTGAAGAACAGCCAGACGAGTGGAAACAGGAACGAAAAGGAGGTTACTAGGACAAGCGCGGCGACGCAGTGTGCGTGAGTGCTTGCTTAACCTGTCTTTCAATTCCCCAGACTGTTAACCCGACAACACGCCCATAAGGAAGAATCCCTCGGGATCAGTAGAAGCCACAGAAGAACTAAACAGACGGGATAAGGCATCAGGCTTGGTGTTCTTGCTACCCGGACGGTAAGAAATCACAAACTCGAAACGAGCGAAAAACAACGCCCAACGAGCTTGACGGGCATTAAGTCGTTTGGCAGAACGGATGTACTCAAGGTTCTTATGGTCTGTCCAAACGACAAAAGGAACGGTCGCCCCCTCCAACCACTGTCGCCATTCGCCTAGGGCTAAGCGGATGGCGAGCAGTTCACGGTTACCCACATCATAGTTGCGCTCAGATGGTGACAGGCGATGAGAAAATAAGCGCAAGGATGAACCTTATCGTCAGACTGGAAGCGCTGGGATAGAATGGCTCCCACGCCTACCTCTGAAGCGTCAACCTCGACAATGAATTGTCTAGTGACGTCAGGAGTAACGAGGATAGGAGCGGACGTAAAACGTTCTTTTAGAAGATCAAAAGCTCCCTGGGCGGAACCGGACCACTTAAAACACGTCTTGACAGAAGTAAGAGCTGTGAGAGGGGCAGCAACTTGACCGAAATTACGAATGAAACGCCGATAGAAATTAGCGAAACCTAAAAAGCGCTGCAACTCGACACGTGACCTTGGAACGGGCCAATCACTGACAGCTTGGACCTTAGCGGAATCCATCTGAATGCCTTCAGCGGAAATAACGGAACCGAGAAAAGTAACGGAGGAGACATGAAAAGAGCACTTCTCAGCCTTTACGTAGAGACAATTCTCTAAAAGGCGCTGTAGAACACGTCGAACGTGCTGAACATGAATCTCGAGTGACGGAGAAAAAATCAGGATATCGTCAAGATAGACAAAAACAAAGATGTTCAGCATGTCTCTCAGAACATCATTAACTAATGCCTGAAAAACAGCTGGCGCATTGGCGAGACCGAACGGCAGAACCCGGTACTCAAAATGCCCTAACGGAGTGTTAAACGCCGTTTTCCACTCGTCCCCCTCTCTGATGCGCACGAGATGGTAAGCGTTACGAAGGTCCAACTTAGTAAAGCACCTGGCTCCCTGCAGAATCTCGAAGGCTGATGACATAAGGGAAGCGGATAACGATTCTTAACCGTTATGTCATTCAGCCTCGATA
The DNA here is from genome assembly GCF_021184085.1 of Oncorhynchus gorbuscha. Taxonomy (NCBI): domain Eukaryota; kingdom Metazoa; phylum Chordata; class Actinopteri; order Salmoniformes; family Salmonidae; genus Oncorhynchus; species Oncorhynchus gorbuscha. The sequence continues at coordinate 44,083,310 of NC_060194.1, read as the reverse complement.
ATCCACGCAGGGGCGCAGAGTACCGTCCTTCTTCTTAACAAAAAGAACCCCGCCCCGGCCGGAGAGGAAGAAGGCACTATGGTACCGGCGTCAAGAGACACAGACAAATAATCCTCGAGAGCCTTACGTTCGGGAGCCGACAGAGAGTATAGTCTACCTCGAGGAGGAGTGGTCCCCGGAAGGAGATCAATACTACAATCATACGACCGGTGAGGAGGAAGGGAGTTGGCTCGGGACCGACTGAAGACCGTGCGCAGATCATGATATTCCTCCGGCACTCCTGTCAAATCGCCAGGTTCCTCCTGAGAAGTAGGGACAGAAGAAACGGGAGGGATGGCAGACATTAAACACTTCACATGACAAGAAACGTTCCAGGATAGGATAGAATTACTAGACCAATTAATAGAAGGATTATGACATACTAGCCAGGGATGACCCAAAACAACAGGTGTAAACGGTGAACGGAAAATCAAAAAGAAATAGTCTCACTGTGGTTACCAGATACTGTGAGGGTTAAAGGTAGTGTCTCAAATCTGATACTGGGAAGATGACTACCATCTAAGGCGAACATGGGCGTAGGCTTCTCTAACTCTCTGAAAGGAATGTCATGTTTCCGAACCCATGCTTCGTCCATGAAACAACCCTCAGCCCCAGAGTCTATCAAGGCACTACATGTAGCACCGAACCGGTCCAGCGTAGATGGACCGACAAAGTAGTACAGGATTTTGATGGAGAGACTTGAGTAGTTGCGCTCACCTGTAGCCCTCCGCTTACAGATGAGCTCTGGCTTTTACTGGACATGAATTAACAAAATGTCCAGCTACTCCGCAATAGAGGCACAGGCGGTTGGTGATCCTCCGTTCCCTCTCCTTAGTCGAGATGCGAATCCCTCCCAGCTGCATGGGCTCAGTCTCAAAGCCAGAGGAGGGAGATGGTTGCGATGCGGAGCAGGAAACACCGTTGATGCGAGCTCTCTTCCACGAGCCCGGTGACGAAGATCTACCCGTCGTTCTATGCGGATGGCGAGAGCAATCAAAGAGTCCACATCTGAAGGAACCTCCCGGGAGAGAATCTCATCCTTAACCACTGCGTGGAGTCCCTCCAGAAAACGAGCGAGCAGCGCCGGCTCGTTCCACTCACTAGAGGCAGCAAGAGTGCGAAACTCAATAGAATAATCCGTTATGGACCGTTCACCTTGGCATAAGGAAGCCAGGGCCCTAGAAGCCTCCCCACCAAAAACTGAACGGTCAAAAACCCGAATCATCTCCTCTTTAAAGTTCTGGAACTTGTTAGAGCAATCAGCCCTTGCCTCCCAGATAGCTGTGCCCCATTCTCGAGCCCGGCCAGTAAGGAGTGAAATGACGTAAGCAACCCGAGCTCTCTCTCTAGAGTATGTGTTGGGTTGGAGAGAGAACACAATCTCACACTGCGTGAGAAAGGAGCGGCACTCAGTGGGCTGCCCGGAGTAGCAAGGTGGGTTATTAACCCTAGGTTCTGGAGGCTCGGCAGGCCAGGAAGTAACAGGTGGCACGAGACGTAGACTCTGGAACTGTCCAGAGAGGTCGGAAACCTGAGCGGCCAGGTTCTCCACGGCATGGCGAGCAGCAGACAATTCCTGCTCGTGTCTGCCGAGCATGGCTCCTTGGATCTCGACGGCAGTGTAACGAGCGTCTGAAGTCGCTGGGTCCATTCCTTGGTCGGTTCCTTCTGTCATGCAGGTGAAAGAGGACCCAAAAGCGACTTAACAGAAACAGAGTTTATTCAAGTCCAAACAGAAAACGACAAATCCTGAATCCTTAACAGGAAATGTCCAAACAGAGAATAACAGAAATCCTCTAGTCTGTAGAGGGGAATAACAGGAGAAGCGGCCACAGACTGCAGGTCGCTTCGGGTAGGCGCAGGCCGTAGCTGACAGAGACACCTGCTCACACGCAGCATCTGATGAAGGCAAAAACACGACAGGACAGGGCGATACACAATCACAGCACGGTGAATTCTAAACAAGGAACCGACAGGACAGGAACGGAACACAAAGGAAGAAATAGGGACTCTAATCAGGGGAAAGGATCGGGAACAGGTGTGGGAAGACTAAATGATGATTAGGGGAATAGGAACAGCTGGGAGCAGGAACGGAACGATAGAGAGAAGAGAGAGCGAGAGAGTGAGAGAGGGAGGGGGAGAGAGAGGGATAGAAAGAGGGAAAGAACCTAATAAGACCAGCAGAGGGAAACGAATAGAATGGGGAGCACAGGGACAAGACATGATAATAAATGACAAACATGACATTTGTGTTCCATGTAGAACCCTTTTGTGTTCCATGTAGAACCCTTTTGTGTTCCATGTAGAACCCTTTTGTGTTCCATGTAGAACCCCTTTGTGTTCCATGTAGAACCCTTTTGTGTTCCATTGAACCCTTTGTTCCATGTAGAACCCTTTTGTGTTCCATGTAGAACCCCTTTGTGTTCCATGTAGAACCCTTTTGTGTTCCATGTAGAACCCTTTTGTGTTCCATGTAGAACCCTTTTGTGTTCCATGTAGAACCCCTTTGTGTTCCATGTAGAACCCTTTTGTGTTCCATGTCGAACCCTTTTGTGTTCCATGTAGAACCCTTTTGTGTTCCATGTAGAACCCTTTTGTGTTCCATGTAGAAACCCATTTGTGTTCCATGTAGAACCCTTTTGTGTTCCATGTAGAACCCTTTTGTGTTCCATGTAGAACCCTTTTGTGTTCCATGTAGAACCCTTTTGTGTTCCATGTAGAACCCTCTGCGCTCTCTCGCTCTCTCACAGGGATAAATACACTGGGGTAAAATAAGGGACACCTGAATGGGGTGGAGACAATCACAGGAACAGGTGAAACAGATCAGGGCGTGACAGCCGTCCCATGTGACCAAAGCAGCGGTGTGGCGTCTCCACAAGGAATCGATGAAAACGCTTGGTATGTAAAGCCTAAACACATTCTGATTATTTAATTGACCAGCCAACATGATTCGGCACTGCTGTTATTGATCTCACATCCCACAGCTGGTTGGACAGGAGGATGATACGGTGCTGGTGGAAAGCTATGGCTGGCAACAACACCTGACTCTGTACTTCAGCCCACTGACACAGATCAAGCAATAGCACCACTTCAGGTTGAATATCATTTTCATTGCATTGAATGAGGTTATTCTTCTTCTCTAAACTTGGAAGGTGGAATTGATCTGCAAGGTTGTAAATGACTTGTTTTTTTTTGTTCTTTCCTGTTTTAACAGCTTCAAAGCTCTGGAGCCTGATGTTGTTGTCGCAAAGGAGCGTTCGGACTCAGTCTGCGCAACGATGATGTCCTTCCTCCCATAGATGGTCTGTCTGTACAAGCACCACCTGGACTGTACAAGCACACCGCTAGACAAACTTAGATTTTTGAGAAGATCAGGGAGTTTTTGCGACGAAGAGGCAGTGGGACATCACATGTCCTGACCCAAAGTCGAGGGCAGGACAGAAACAGGCTCTCCGAAGATAGATTCCCTTGTTCATGCCTAGTTCGGATGGACCATTTTTTATCCTGCTGCTCAGCCACTTTACCACTGATTGTATGCATATAAACGTAACTACCTCGTCTATCACTGATATTGTTATTGATATTGTTGCTATTGTACATACTGTATTTTATTTATAGTGACGCTGTACATTTCTGATATTGCTTCTATGCAAGTAACCATTTGGCTGTACCTGAGGTAAAACAATTTAATTGATGAAGACATCGCAGATGAAGTTACGTGTATGAAGTGTGTGTAACATTAGAGATGTTTTCTCAGAAAGCCACTCCACATTTCTAGTTCTGTAGAGACCCATCCACGTAGCAAGACTTAGCAAAATACTGTATATATATAAAAGATTAATATTGATATGTGCGTTCGTAACATGATTTTGTGACATACCACAACAATATTCAACAATATATACAACAATATCCATGTGACTGTATCAAGTGTCCCACCACATAAATATATGTCGCCATGCATACTGTATGTTTATGTCCTGTACATGTGCAGCTCACTCGAGTTTTAACTCAGGTTGCATGGCCTTAACTTATGTATGGGATACTATGTGATAAGTGCATGTGTAACAGTATATACAGTAGGCTAATGTACCGGTGTGAAGGCATTTGGGCAGTGGTGTAAAGTACTTCAGTAAAAATACTTTAAAGTACTACATGTTTTTTTTGTCGGGGTATCAGTACATTACTTTACTATTTATATTTTGGGCTACTTTTACTTCACTGCATTCTGAAAGAAAAATAATGTACTTTTTACTCCTATACATTTTCTCTGATACCCAAAAGTACTCGTTACATTTTGACAGGAAAATTCACACACTTATCAAGAGAACATCCCTGGTCATTCCTACTGCCTCTGATCTGGAGGACTCACTAAACAGAGAACATCCCTGGTCATCCCTACTGCCTCTGATCTGGAGGACCCACTAAACAGAGAACATCCCTGGTCATCCCTACTGCCTCTGATCTGGAGGACCCACTAAACAGAGAACATCCCTGGTCATCCCTACTGCCTCTGATCTGGCAGACTCACTAAACAGAGAACATCCCTGGTCATCCCTACTGCCTCTGATCTGGAGGACCCACTAAACAGAGAACATCCCTGGTCATCCCTACTGCCTCTGATCTGGCGGACTCACTAAACAGAGAACATCCCTGGTCATCCCTACTGCCTCTGATCTGGAGGACCCACTAAACAGAGAACATCCCTGGTCATCCCTACTGCCTCTGATCTGGCAGACTCACTAAACAGAGAACATCCCTGGTCATCCCTATTGCCTCTGATCTGGAGGACTCACTAAACAGAGAACATCCCTGGTCATCCCTACTGCCTCTGATCTGGAGGACTCACTAAAAACAAATGTTTTGTTTGTAAATTGGAGTGTGCCCCTGGCTATCCGTCAATAAAAAATTTTTTTTTAAATTGTGCCGTCTAGTTTAACATAATGAATTTGAAATTATTTATACTTTTATTTTTTATACTTAAGTATATTTGAGCAATTCCATTTACTTTTGATTACGTAAGTATTTTTAAAACCAAATACTTTTAGACTTTTACTCAAGTAGTATTTTACTGGGTAATTTTTACTTTTTACTTGAGTCATTTTCTTATATCTTTACTTTTACTCAAGTATGACAATTTTTTGTTATTTTTCCACCACTGGATGTGACTGGTGGTTATACCATTTTTTTTCACATGACCCATCAATTTAGACAAGTGTGTCTGGGTATGCGTCATCTAAAATATTTATATTTGGACACTTTCTGTCTACCTGGAATTTTTCCTTATTGTATAGGCTACTACCACGTTTAGTATTAATCTTTACTACGCTAATCACTGTTTACTACATGACCTCACATGTGAATCCTTAAAGAGATGGGTGGAGTTAAAGCTTAAGAGGGTGTGAACGATGCTGAATGGGTGGAGCTAAAACTTAAGAGGGTGTGAACAATGCTGAATGGGTGTAGACAAAGGAGAGCTCTCCAGTAGGTACCAAAACATTCAAAGGTCCTTTTCTCAAAATTGAGTTTACAAGTTTCAACTTTCAAAGCAGATTTACTTTCACATTTTTCCTAAAAAAAATGCAGTATATGATATACCATTTTGTAGCTCTGAGTCTCTGCTTTTGACCACTGTAAAAAAAAAACAATTTCAAATGTTGCTACATAAGACCGATTTGAGCCGGTCAGTTACAATTGTGTTTCTGTCCTGGAGCTCTGTGGGGTCTGTTTGTGTTTGTGAACAGAGCCCCAGGGCAAGCTTGCTTAGGGGTCTCTTCTCCAGGTTAGTTTCTCCGTAGGTGATGGCTTTGTTATGGAAGGTTTGGGAATTGCTTCCTTTTACGTGGATATAGAATTGAATGGCTTTTTTCTAGATTTGGATAATTAGCGGGTATCGGCCTAATTCTGCTCGACATGCATTATTTGGTGTGTTACGCTGTACACGGAAGATGTGAATGGTGCCGGAGGAGATGGCTGCTGTTCTTCTGGCTCTTATGTTATGTCATTGTGTTTCTTTTTTTGCGTTGTTTGTAACTTATTTTGTACATAATGTTGCTGCTACCGTCTCTTATGACCAAAAAGAGCTTCTGGATATCAGAACAACCATTAGTCACCTAGAACTGGATGAAGATTTTTTCTTTAACGAGTTGTATGTGAAGGATTTACTTCAGACACCTGACAAGGACATCATCCCGTCATTCGCATGAGAAAGAGATGGAGATATCGAGGACGTAGGTCGGGGTCCTTGTAAGGATCCAATGGCGAGTGAGAAATCTGCCTCTACCATCAATCCTATTAGCCAATGTACAATCATTGGATAACAAAATTGACTAGTTACGATCACAAATATCCTTCCAACATTAAGAACTGTAATATCTTATGTTTCACTGACATGGATAAAATACAGTTGGTGGGGTTTACGCTCCATCGGCAAGATAGAACAGCTGTCTCCAGTAAGACAAGGGGTGGTGGTCTGTGTATATTTGTAAACAACAGCTGGTGCACAAAATCTAAAATCTATTTACCAAGAGAGTTTTCATCTATATTTTTCGTAGCTGTCTATTTACCACCACAACCGAAGCCGGCACTAAGTCCGCACTCAATGAGCTGTTTAAGCAAACAGGAAAACGCTGTCATGACGTGGCCCTTTCTGGGTGTAGATCATGGCTTACCCCTCTCTCACTCTCTCCTACACCCAGGTTCTGTTATCTCAGGTCGTAAATTCCTGGCGGAGACTCTCTCCCCCTTTTCATGAGGAGAGAGAGAGAGAGAGAGAGAGAGAGAGAGAGAGAGAGAGAGAGAGAGAGAGAGAGAGAGAGAGAGAGAGAGAACACAGAGTGAACAATGGATTTCACGTGGCCAAACTCCTAAATCCCCAAAATGGGAAAATGAAACTATATGTCCACTTGTGAGAATGTGGGAAGGGTCGGTGGACACTTAAGGGGCAGTCATGTTGAGAGAGTTTCATTTGGTGACCTCACGAAGGACAGGAAGCACACCTAACTATATCTCTGAATGTGTACATTTCTCACTTATGGTGTTTGCATCTATTTCTTGTATAAAATAAATGAGTACAGATGAAACTATTTGTGAAATCATGTAATGTGATGTTAAACCTTTAATGTGAGAGAATTGTATTCCCTTTAAAGTTAAAGTCATTGCCCCCCCCCACCATACTTTGGTGTAAGCTGAGGTGGTACAGATTTCAGGACCAAAACTTGAAAATTATACCACGTGGAGCATTGGCTACACGGCTGGAAATAGTTCAACTCTGAGACTATCGATCCCTATAGAATATAGAATAAGAGAAAATCTTAGATACTAATTACTTGTCTGCAGCTAGAAAGTATGTAAACCGGGAATGCAAATACAAACAACCGCTGAAACACCTACTCTATGAGAATATTTCTGAATGGTACTCTGAAGTACCCATTCTAACCGCTATTGACTCTTCAGGGAAACAGAAAGAGAGAGAGAGACTCGGATGAACTCTCCAGAGAAGGTCACAACGACACATAAGCGTAAATATATATCGATTGCAATTATTCCTGAATGAGTGAGCGTTCATGTGCAAAGGAGTAGCATTTTGATTAATATAATTATCAACTGTGTGTAGTGATCCCTCTGGTCTTTCCCGCTTCTTTCTCAGACCACACCCACTTCCCTTTGTCCACCAAGCCGTCATATCGGTTTTGCCCACTAGGGAATGTTCCCTATCATTGTTAGTAACCAATATCTACTGTTTGTTTGTTTATGCATTTCTGTGATTATTTAATTAGTTAGCAAATAAATGATTAAGCCAATTGGTGTATGGATGATTTATAGTAAAGGCTGAGTTTGTGCAGATAACCAACAATTGACGATGTTCAGATGAGACTGACGTGAGGTAAAGATCCTTCATTAACAGAAGACTAATTGATCAGATATTAAAATATCTGAAGAGTTATATTCGGAAATGTACAACTTTGTAATCTGAACATTTTCCGTGGTGCTCCGACATCCTAGTTAAATACATTTACATCATTAGTTTAATCACAAAATAATAATTACAGAGAATTGATTTGATAAAATAACAGTCTTCACGTTTAATGATGCCAAAGACACGACAACGCTCATCCTTTAGTCCACTCACAGAGACGCATACTAAGCTCTCCCTCGCCCTCCATTTGGCAAATCTGACCACAATTCTATCCTCCTAATCCCTGTTTACAAGCAAAAACGAAAGCCAACTCAGTCAATAAAGAAGTGGTCAGATGACGAAGATGGTCATCTACAGGACTGTTTTGGTAGCACAGACTGGAATATGTTCCTGGGATTCTTCCGATGACATTGAGGAGTACACCATCAGTCACTGGATTCGTCAATAAGTGCATTGATGACGTCGTCCCCACAGTAACCATACGTACATACCCCAACCAGAAGCCATGGATTTACAGGCAACATCTGAGCTAAAGGGTAGAGCTGCCACTTTCAAGGAGCGGGACTAACCCGGATGCTTATAAGAAATCCTGCTATGTGAATGATCTGAGAGACAAGGCAAGAATGCCAACAAAAGGAACATAGAATTTGACATACCAATTAGGATCTGGCTAAAAATACTTGAATAAGTTATACAACCTCAGATGAACCATCAAACAGGAAAAGCGTCAATACAGGATGTGGCAAGTCTTGCAAACTATTACAGACTAAATTACTTCAATACTCATTTCGAGGCAAGCAACACTGAAGCATGCATGAGAGCATTAGCTGTTCTGGAAGACTGTGTGATCACGCTCTTCACAGCCAAAGACCTTTAAACAGGTCAACATTCACAAGGATGCAGGGCCAGATGGATTACGAGGACTTGTACTCCGAGCATGCTGGCAAGTGTCTTCACTGACATTTTCAACCTGTCCCTGGCTGAGTCTGTAATACCAACATGTTTCAAGCAGACCACCATAGTCCCTGTGCCAAGACCACTAAGGTAACCTGCCTAAATGACTACCAACCCGTAGCACTCACATCTGTAGCCATGAAGTGCTTTGAAAGTGTGGTCATGGCTCACATCAACACCATTATCCCAGAAATCCTAGACCCACTCCAATTTGCATACCGCCCTGACAGATCCACAGATGATGCAATCTCTATTGCACTCCACACTACCCTTTCCCACCTGGACAAAAGGAACACCTACGTGAGAATGCTACTCCTTCACTAGAGCTCAGCATTCAACACCATAGTTCCCTCAAAGCTCATCACTAAGCTAAAGACCCTGGGACTAAACACCTCCCTCTGAAACTGGATCCTGGACTTCCTGAGGGGCGCCCGCATGTCGTAAGGGTAGGTAGTAATACATCTACTATGCTGATCCTCAACATGGGGGCCCCTCAGGGGTACGTGCTCAGTCCCATCCTCTAATCCCTGTTCACCCATGACTGCATGGCCAGGCACGAATCCAACACCATCATTAAGTTTGCTGACGACACAACAGTGTTAGGCTTGATCACAGACAACGATGAGACAGCCTATAGGTAGGAGGTCAGAGACGTGGCCGTGTGGTGCCAGGATAACAACCTCTCCCTCAACGTGATCAAGACAAAGGAAATGATTGTGGACTACAGAAAAAGGAAGACCAAGCACACCCCCATTCTCATCGACGGGGCTGTAGTGGAGCAGGTTGAGATCTTCAAGTTCCTTGGTGTCTCATCACCAACAAACTACCATGGTCCAAAACAAAACCAAGACAGTCGTGAAGGGGGCACAACAAAGCCTATTCCCCTCAGGAGACTGAAAAAATGTGGCATGGGTCCTCAGATCCTCAAAAGGTTCTACAGCTGCACCACCGAGAGCATCCTGACTAGTTGCATCACTGCCTGGTATGGCAACTGCTCGGCCTCTGACCGCAAGGCACGACAGGATAATGCGTACGGCCCACTACATCACTGGGGCCAAGATTTCTGCCATCAAGGACCTCTGTACCAGGCGGTGTCAGAGGAAGGCCCTTTTTACGCTGCCGCTACTCTCTGGTTATTATCTATGAATAGTCACTTTAACTCTACCTACATGTACATGTTACCACAATTACATGTACTGTACATATTACCTCAATTACCTCGACTAACCTGTACCTCAGCACATTGACTCTTTACCGGTACCCCCTGTATACAGCCCCCACATTGACTCTGTACCGGTACCCCCTGTATACAGCCCCCACATTGACTCTGTACCGGTACCCCCTGTATATAGCCTCCACATTGACTCTGTACCGTTACCCCCTGTATATAGCCTCCACATTGACTCTGTACCGGTACCTCCCTGTATATAGCCTCCACATTGACTCTGTACCGGTACCTCCCTGTATATAGCCTCCACATTGACTCTGTACCGGTACCTCCCTGTATATAGCCTCGCTACTGTTATTTTACTGCTGCTCTTTAATGACTTATTATTTTTTATTTTATATCTTACTTATCTATTTTTTACTTAATCTTTCTAGCCATTTTTCCAGCCTCGACAACATTCCGCTGAAAAGGCAGCGTCCGAAATTCAAAAATATATTTTTTTAAATTTAACTTTCACACATTAACAAGTCCAATACAGCAAACGAAAGATAAACATCTTGTTAATCTACCCATCATGTCCCATTTCAAAAATGCTTTACAGCTAAAGCACAACATATTATTATGTTAGATCACCACCAAGTCGAAGAAACACACAGCCATTTTTCCAGCCAAAGATAGGAGTCACAAAAAGCAGAAATATAGATAAAATGTATCACTAACCTTTGATGATCTTCATCAGATGACACTCATAGGACATCATGTTACACAATACATGTATGTTTTGTTCAATAATGTGCATATTTATTTCTAAAATCTCTGTTTTACATTGGCACCTTATGTGCAGTAATATTTTGATTCCAAAACATCCGGTGATTTTGGAGGAATACTCATAATAAACATTGATAAAAGATACAAGTGTTATTCACAGAATTAAAGATAGACTTCTCCTTAATACAACCGCTGTGTCAGATTAAAAAACAACAACAAGGCTCTCTGCCAGACCACTGACTCAAAGAGGTCTCATGAGCCCCTCCTTTATAGTAGAATCCTCATTCAAGTTTCAATAGACGGTTGACATCTAGTGGAAGCCGTTGGAAGTGCAAACTCATCCATATCCTAATGTGTATTCGGTAGGCCAAGCTTTGAAAAGCTACAAACCTCAGATGTCCAACTTCCTGGTTGAATTTTTTCTCAGGTTTTTGCCTGCCATATGAGTTATGTTATACTGACAGACATCATTCAAACAGTTTTAGAAACATCAGAGAGTTTTCTATCCAATACTAATAATAATATGTATATATTAGCATTTGGGACAGAGTAGGAGGCAGTTCACTCTGGGCACACTATTCATCCAAAAGTGAAAATGCTGCCCCCTATCCCAAAAAGGTTACACTTATTTTTCATTAAACTGCATTGTTGGCTAAGTGCTTGTAAGTAAGCATTTTACTGTTGTATTCGGCGCATATAACATTTGATTTGATACGTATGTGCACATTTGTGGTTTGTCCCATTTTTGCGAATTATAGGTTGATGAGCGGACCCCAGACCTCACAACCACAAAGGGAAATGGGTTCCATAACTGATTCCAGTATTTTTTAGCCAGATTCTAATTGGTATTTCAAATTCTATGTTCCTTTTGAAGGTCCTTCTTGCCTCGTTCACAATTTGTGGAAGTTACCTGTGGAGCCGAGGTATGTATAGTTTTTTGCGGCAACAGTATCTAGATGGAATTTGTATTTGTGGTCCTGGCAACTGGTCCTTTTTTGGAACACCATTATTTTTGTCTTACTGAGATATACTGTCAGGGCCAAGGTCTGACAGAATCTGTGCAGAAGATCTTGGTGCTGCTGTAGGTCTTCCTTGGTTGGTGACAGGAGCACCAGATCATCATCTATATCTCAATTCAATTCTCTCTATTCTCTCTGTTCTCTCTCTCTCCCTCTCCCTCTCCAGCCTAATTAACATACTAACATCTGTCTATCCTCATTTTATGAAGGAAAAACTCTCCTTCTCTCTGTTCCTCTCTGAGCATATGCCAGCGAACATCTCTCTGTTGGGGTTTAGACTCTTCAACATTACCTGCTGTTGACCCTGTCGATGACGTGTCTGTGGGCGAGAGGGACTGAGGGAGAACCACGGCAGATGACAACAGTTAGCACATCGCTCCTCTGTGTCCACTTGTCATATAGTATCTCTCTCTCTCTCTCTCTCTCTCTCTCTCTCTCTCTCTCTCTCTCTCTCTCTCTCTCTCTCTCTCTCTCTCTCTCTCTCACTCTCTCTCTCTGTCTCTGTCTCTGTCTCTGTCTCTCTCTCTCTCTCTCTCTCTCTCTCTCTCTCTCTCTCTCTCTCTCTCTCTCTCTCTCTCTCTCTCTCTCTCTCTCTCTCTCTCTCTGTCATCTATCTCTCTACTCCCTGTCTGCATAGAGCTCAAAGACTGGTGAGGGAAGGGAATTCCTCAAACACACAGATGTTGTGATAACCACTCAGAGGGAGCCAATTATAATACCGTCATTTCCTGTCAATACAGCAGTAGACTTAGAAAAGCCCACTGGGTTCATATTGACTACAGTACCGTGGCCCTGCACAGAGCACTGGGTTCATATTGACTACAGTACCGTGGCCCTGGACAGAGCACTGGGTTCATATTGACTACAGTACCATAGCCCTGCACAGAGCACTGGGTTCATATTGACTACAGTACCGTGGCCCTGCACAGAGCACTGGGTTCATATTGACTACAGTACCGTGGCCCTGGACAGAGCACTGGGTTCATATTGACTACAGTACCATAGCCCTGCACAGAGCACTGGGTTCATATTGACTACAGTACCGTGGCCCTGCACAGAGCACTGGGTTCATATTGACTACAGTACCGTGGCCCTGCACAGAGCACTGGGTTCATATTGACTACAGTACCGTGGCCCTGGACAGAGCACTGGGTTCATATTGACTACAGTACCATAGCCCTGCACAGAGCACTGGGTTCATATTGACTACAGTACCGTAGCCCTGCACAGAGCACTGGGTTCATATTGACTACAGTACCGTGGCCCTGCACAGAGCACTGGGTTCATATTGACTACAGTACCGTGGCCCTGCACAGAGCACTGGGTTCATATTGACTACAGTACCGTAGCCCTGCACAGAGCACTGGGTTCATATTGACTACAGTACCGTGGCCCTGCACAGAGCACTGGGTTCATATTGACTACAGTACCGTAGCCCTGCACAGAGCACTGGGTTCATATTGACTACAGTACCGTGGCCCTGCACAGAGCACTGGGTTCATATTGACTACAGTACCGTAGCCCTGCACAGAGCACTGGGTTCATATTGACTACAGTACCGTAGCCCTGCACAGAGCACTGGTTTCATATTGACTACAGTACCGTAGCCCTGCACAGAGCACTGAGGTAACATGTGTTGGGTCCCCATTGGCGCCCTGTTGTGCTATGAGCCTTGGTCAAAAGTAATAACATTTGGGACAAAGAACCTGTAATGACAAGGTCACACTAATCTTTTTCTCACAACTCTACATCTGCCTGACTGAGCCCCAGTTGGAGTCTGGGGAGAGATCTCATTGTGTTTAAAAAAATGATTTATTCAACCAGGCAAGTCAGTTAAGAACACATTCTTATTTACAGTGACGACGTACAGTGGGTTAACTGCCTTGCTCAGAAAGACAGATTTTGACCTTTGTCAGCTCAGCGATTTGATCCAGCAATCTTTCGGTTACTGGCCCAACATTCTAACCACTAGGCCCTCTCCACCCCTCAGTCCCCTCTCCACCCCTCAGTCCCCTCTCCACCCCTCAGTCCCCTCTCCACCCCTCGGCCCCCTCTCCACCCCTCAGTCCCCTCTCCACCCCTCAGTCCCCTGTCCTTCACACCAATCCTGAGGAAAACATATTTAGCTCCACTTTGTTTATATTGCCTGATTGTCAGATTGATGGGCTAAGTGTGTAGACGGCTCTCTATACAGGGTCACATTTCCTACAGGTTCTGTGATGGTGACCAGGTCCTATTCTACAGAACCTGAAGGGACAATCCATCTTCAACATCTCCTATCTTCAACATCTCCATCCTTCAACATCTCCATCCTTCAACATCTCCATCCTTCAACATCTCCATCCTTCAACATCTCCATCCTTCAACATCTCTATCCTTCAACATCTCCATCCTTCAACATCTCCATCCTTCAACATCTCTATCTTCAACATCTCCATCCTTCAACATCTCCATCCTTCAACATCTCCATCCTTCAACATCTCTATCCTTCAACATCTCTATCCTTCAACATCTCCATTCTTCAACATCTCCATCCTTCAACATCTCCATCCTTCAACATCTCCATCTTTCAACATCTCCATCCTTCAACATCTCCATCCTTCAACATCCCTATCCTTCAACATTTCCATTCTTCAGTAACTCAAATTCTGCCCTCCTATCTTTCCTCCACTCATCAGTCCCCTCTCCACCCGTCAGTCCCCTCTCCACCCGTCAGTCCCCTCTCCACCCCTCAGTCCCCTCTCCACCCCTCAGTCCCCTCTCCACCCCTCAGTCCCCTCTCCACCCCTCAGTCCCCTCTCCAACCCTCAGTCCCCTCTCCACCCCTCAGCCCACTCTCCACCCCTCAGTCCCCTCTCCACCCATCAGTCCCCTCTCCACCCCCCGTCCCCTCTCCACCCCCCAGTCCCCTCTCCACCCCCAGTCCCCTCTCCAACCCCCAGTCCCCTCTCCAACCCTCAGACCCCTCTCCACCACTCAGTCCCCTCTCCACCCCTCAGTCCCCTCTCCAACCCTCAGTTCCCTCTCCACCCCTCAGTCCCCTCTCCACCCCTCAGTCCCCTCTCCAACCCTCAGTCCCCTCTTCAACACTCAGTCCCCTCTCCACCCCTCAGACCACTCTCCACCCCTCAGCCCCCTCTCCACCCCTCAGTCCCCTCTCCAACCCTCAGTCCCCTCTCCAACACTCAGTCCCCTCTCCACCCCTCAGCCCCCTCTCCACCCCTCCCCTCTCCACCCCTCAGTCCCCTCTCCACCCCTCTGCTCCACCCCTCAGTCTCCACCCCTCAGCCCCCTCTCCACCCCTCATTCCCCTCTCCACCCCTCAGCCCACTCTCCACCCCTCAGTCCCCTCTCCACTCATCAGTCCCCTGTCCTTCACACCACTCCTGAGGAAAACATATTTAGCTCCACTCTGTTTATATTGCCTGAAATGTCAGAGCTAGCAGGAGTGGCTCTGGAGGAGCAGGCACTCATTTAACTACGTTCCAATTGTCACACTATTCTCTATGTGGTGCACTACTTTTGAACAGGGCACTATGGACCCTAGTCAAAAGTAGTGCACTATCTAGGGAACAGCGTGCCATTTGGGAAGCAGAAGTCACTATCTGCTCAGACGAGATGTGGAGAGTGTCTGGCGTTTTCATATTACCAGATTAATATATTTTCCAATTTCTCTTCCCGTGATTTTATACCACTGTACGGTTGATGTGTTCTTTCAGATGTATTTATATAACGGTGTCGCGAGAGGATGCTGCCTATCTGAACTACGCTGTTGAGTACACACAGGGCCAAGGCTGTTGGTATTTCTAAAGGTTTTAAGTGCCCGAGGAGGGAAATGAAAGCGTGTTTATTTGACCTTTATAAATTTAACAAGGAAGTCCCATTGTGGTCAGAAGAACTCTTTTACATGGGGAGACATGGAAAAGAGTGTGTATCAGTCTCACTGATATTGAAGCATCATTGAAGAGTGTGTGTGTGTGTGTGTGTGTGTGTGTGTGTGTGTGTGTGTGTGTGTGTGTGTGTGTGTGTGTGTGTGTGTGTGTGTGTGTGTGTGTGTGTGTGTGTGTGTGTGTGTGTGTGTGTGTGTGTGTGTGTGTGTGTGTGCGTGTGTGCGCGCATGTGCGTGCACATGTAATATCATTCATATGGAACTATATCTACAACGATTAATCTCTGCGATATTTCTGGATATTATTGTCCCCTCTCTCTATTCCTTCTGATGACCCCATGCCTTCTCAAAAAGTCTGTCTTCCTTCTCTGTAATTCTGGGAAATGTGACTTTTAGTTTCCTAAAGAGTCTCATTCTGAACATGGTAGAAAAGCCAGAACCTTCAAGGGTGTTTTCTTTAGAAAAGCCACTGATCACAAACCCACTTCACACTTGATCCATATCTGACCTGAGGTCAGGTTTAGATTGATAGTGGATTGGAGGTAAATAATACAGGGTGTTTTTTTTTATACCTGCCCTGAGGTCAGGTTTAGATTGATAGTGGTTTGGAGGTAAATGATGCAGGGTGTTTTATTTATTTCTGACCCAAGGTCAGGTTTAGATTCACCCTCTCGGTGTGTTCTTTTCCCTTAACCCAGATTATCTCTAGTCTAACCTCACAACCTCCTCAAAATCCCTTCTGACAAATCATCTTCAGATATCAGAGTTCCAGCTTATTTAATATCTCTCATTTAGCAGACTCCCTTCTCTATGAATTTAATGCTGCATTTATTTTATGTGTGGGTGGACACAGCGGGAATCTCACCCACAATACGGGCCTTGAAAGCTCCATGCTCCACCAACAGAGCTACAGAAGACAGAAGACACTGTGATATTTACAGCCCTCTTTCATCATTTAAGTTAATGATAAAGCATCAGCCCATTAGGGAGTGGGCACCGAGCCTTAAAAATATATATATGTCACAGAGTGTCGCTTTAAAGCCTGCCATCCAGATCACAGAGTGGCCCTTTAAAGCCTGCCATCCAGATCACAGAGTGGCCCTTTAAAGCCTGCCATCCAGATCACAGAGTGGCCCTTTAAAGCCTGCCATCCAGATCACAGAGTGGCCCTTTAAAGCCTGCCATCCAGATCACAGAGTGGCCCTTTAAAGCCTGCCATCAATATCACAGTGGCCCTTTAAAGCCTGCCATCAATATCACAGAGTGACCCTTTAAAGCCTGCCATCAATATCACAGTGACCCTTTAAAGCCTGCCATCAATATCACAGTGACCCTTTAAAGCCTGCCATCAATATCACAGTGGCCCTTTAAAGCCTGCCATCAATATCACAGTGACCCTTTAAAGCCTGCCATCAATATCACAGAGTGGCCCTTGTATTTTGCACTTCTCATTCGTCAGATTTTGAAATCACAAACAGAAAAGTATGTAGAGCCTTTTTCCCTTCACCTTTTCACAACTTTACCCGACAAGACAATCTGCTTAATGGGCAAAATGTAAAGGTCTGTGTGTAGCTGGTGCAGAGGAGTCAGGCTCAGGACAGCAGAGATGAGGAAATCAAAGTAACTTTACTCAAAGTCATCAAAATATAAGAGCATTACCAAGCCCACAATACAGACCACAATACAGACCACAATACAACAAACAAACACTCACAAATACAACATGTAGAACAGGGGGTTAAATAATAAACAATCACTCACAAATACAACATGTAGAACAGGGGGTTAAATAATAAACAATCACTCACAAATACAACATGTAGAACAGGGGGTTAAATAATAAACAATCACTCACAAATACATGTAGATCAGGGGGTTAAATAATAAACAATCACTCACAAATACAACATGTAGAACAGGGGGTTAAATAATAAACAATCACTCACAAATACAACATGTAGAACAGGGGTTAAATAATAAACAATCACTCACAAATACAACATGTAGAACAGGGGGTTAAATAATAAACAATCACTCACAAATACAACATGTAGAACAGGGGGTTAAATAATAAACAATCACTCACAAATACAACATGTAGAACAGGGGGTTAAATAATAAACAATCACTCACAAATACAACATGTAGAACAGGGGTTAAATAATAAACAATCACTCACAAATACAACATGTAGAACAGGGGGTTAAATAATAAACAATCACTCACAAATACAACATGTAGAACAGGGGGTTAAATAATAAACAATCACTCACAAATACAACATGTAGAACAGGGGGTTAAATAATAAACAATCACTCACAAATACAACATGTAGAACAGGGGGTTAAATAATAAACAATCACTCACAAATACAACATGTAGAACAGGGGTTAAATAATAAACAATCACTCACAAATACAACATGTAGAACAGGGGTTAAATAATAAACAATCACTCACAAATACAACATGTAGAACAGGGGGTTAAATAATAAACAATCACTCACAAATACAACATGTAGAACAGGGGTTAAATAATAAACAATCACTCACAAATACAACATGGGGTTAAATAATAAACAATCACTCACAAATACAACATGTAGAACAGGGGTTAAATAATAAACAATCACTCACAAATACAACATGTAGAACAGGGGTTAAATAATAAACAATCACTCACAAATACAACATGTAGAACAGGGGGTTAAATAATAAACAATCACTCACAAATACAACATGTAGAACAGGGGTTAAATAATAAACAATCACTCACAAATACAACATGTAGAACAGGGGGTTAAATAATAAACAATCACTCACAAATACAACATGTAGAACAGGGGGTTAAATAATAAACAATCACTCACAAATACAACATGTAGAACAGGGGGTTAAATAATAAACAATCACTCACAAATACAACATGTAGAACAGGGGGTTAAATAATAAACAAGTCATTGAATAAGTGAAGCCAGGTGTGAAAAGATATAGACAGAACAAATGGAAAATGGAAAATGGATCGGCGGTGGCTAGACGAACGCCGCCCGAACAAGGAGAGGGACCGACTTCGGCGGAAGTCGTGACACAATAATTGTGCACCTTACTTCACAAATGAATTTAAATGAGGCCTAAGTGAACGATGAGGAGGGTGAAGAGGTGGATTTAGATTAGAGAGACAAGGATGAGTTTGTTATATGCCTATTGATCAGCAGCCAATCATTTGACTGCACTCCTTGTGGCCAAATGTATCACTCAGCATTAAAATAACAAACATGGTTAGAATGATAGAATGTATCACTCAGCATTAAAATAACAAACATGGTTAGAATGATAGAATGTATCACTCAGCATTAAAATAACAAACATGGTTAGAATGATAGAATGTATCACTCAGCATTAAAATAACAAACATGGTTAGAATGATAGAATGTATCACTCAGCATTAAAATAACAAACATGGTTAGAATGATAGAATGTATCACTCAGCATTAAAATAACAAACATGGTTAGAATGATAGAATGTATCACTCAGCATTAAAATAACAAACATGGTTAGAATGATAGAATGTATCACTCAGCATTAAAATTAAAAACATGATTAGAATGATAGAATGTATCACTCAGCATTAAAACAACAAACATGGTTAGAATGATAGAATGTATCACTCAGCATTAAAATAACAAACATGGTTAGAATGATAGAATGTATCACTCAGCATTAAAATTAAAAACATGATTAGAATGATAGAATGTATCACTCAGCATTAAAATAACAAACATGGTTAGAATGATAGAATGTATCACTCAGCATTAAAATTAAAAACATGGTTAGAATGATAGAATGTATCACTCAACATTAAAATTAAAAACATGGTTAGAATGATAGAATGTATCACTCAACATTAAAATTAAAAACATGGTTAGAATGATAGAATGTATCACTCAACATTAAAATAACAAACATGGTTAGAATGATAGAATGTATCACTCAACATTAAAATTAAAAACATGGTTAGAATGATAGAATGTATCACTCAACATTAAAATTAAAAACATGGTTAGAATAATAGAATGTATCACTCAACATTAAAATTAAAAACATGGTTAGAATGATAGAATGTATCACTCAACATTAAAATTAAAACATGGTTAGAATGATAGAATGTATCACTCAACATTAAAATTAAAAACATGGTTAGAATGATAGAATGTATCACTCAACATTAAAATTAAAAACATGGTTAGAATGATAGAATGTATCACTCAGCATTAAAATTAAAAACATGGTTAGAATGATAGAATGTATCACTCAACATTAAAATTAAAAACATGGTTAGAATGATAGAATGTATCACTCAGCATTAAAATTAAAAACATGGTTAGAATGATAGAATGTATCACTCAACATTAAAATAACAAACATGGTTAGAATGATAGAATGTATCACTCAGCATTAAAATAACAAACATGGTTAGAATGATAGAATGTATCACTCAACATTAAAATAACAAACATGGTTAGAATGACAGAATGTATCACTCAGCATTAAAATAAAAACATGGTTAGAATGATAGAATGTATCACTAAACATTAAAATAAAAACATGGTTAGAATGACAGAATGTATCACTCAGCATTAAAATAACAAACATGGTTAGAATGATAGAATGTATCACTCAACATTAAAATAACAAACATGGTTAGAATGATAGAATGTATCACTCAACATTAAAATAAAAACATGGTTAGAATGATAGAATGTATCACTCAGCATTAAAATAACAAACATGGTTAGAATGATAGAATGTATCACTCAACATTAAAATTAAAAACATGGTTAGAATGATAGAATGTATCACTCAACATTAAAATAAAAACATGGTTAGAATGATAGAATGTATCACTCAACATTAAAATTAAAAACATGGTTAGAATGATAGTCTGTGATTGATTTCTTATTCTCATGCCCTCTTATTTCACGTGTGAGCACAACAATGCAGGATCAATCCATTGACGTGTCTTTGTGTGGTGACACAAGGACCATGCCAATACCGGGGAAGCTCAATTGCAGGCCATTGGAACAGACCCTTATTGGCATTGCACCAACTAAACAAACAATTCATAACTTATAACTTAATACCTCTTTCAAAACGGCCATGCTGTTCCTGTCCAATGTGTATTTTGATTACTAATTTCAGTTGATAGTGATGTTTTTTTAACCTTCATTTAACTAGGCAAGTCAGTTAAGAACACATTCTTATTTTCAATGACGTCCTAGGAACAGTGGGTTAACTGCCTGGTCAGGGGATTTGAACTTGCAACCTTTCGGTTACTAGTCCAACGCTCTAACCACTAGGCTACCCTGTCGCCCGTTTAATTAACTTGTGTGGCATGGATAGAGAACTGATGCGTATGATTGACTGATTGATTCACTAATTGATTGATTGACTGATTGATTCACTAATTGATTGATTGACTGATTGACTGATTGATTAACTGTTGATTGAGTGATTCACTAATTGATTGAATGATTCGCTAATTGATTGAATGATTCACTAATTGACTGATTGGTTGACTGATGGATTGACTGATTTATTGATTCACTAATTGATTGATTGACTGATTGATTCACTAATTGATGGATTGATTGACTAATTGACTGATTGGTTGACAGATCGATTGACTGATTTATTGACTGATTCACTAATTGATTGACTGTCTAATATATTCACTAATTGACTGATTGACTGATTCACTAATTGATTGATTGACTAATTGACTGATTGATTGATTGACTAATTGACTGATTGATTGACTAATTGACTGATTGATTGACTGATTGACTGATTGATTAACTGTTGATTGAGTGAGTCACTAATTGATTGAATGATTCGCTAATTGATTGACTGTCTAATATATTCACTAATTGACTGATTGACTGATTCACTAATTGATTGATTGACTAATTGACTGATTGATTGATTGACTAATTGACTGATTGATTGACTAATTGACTGATTGGTTGACAGATGGATTGACTGATTTATTGACTGATTCACTAATTGATTGACTGTCTAATATATTCACTAATTGACTGATTGACTGATTCACTAATTGATTGATTGACTAATTGACTGATTGATTGATTGACTAATTGACTGATTGATTGACTGATTGGTTTACATAAAAAACAACATATAAACACAGCAGTGCTGTGACATTTATAAAACGTGAGGCATTACACTATAAAATCAGAGATAGATTTCCGTTGTAGTCCCTAAAGGAAGATGACCTGATTTTATAGATAAATATACTGGGTGAGGACAAGGGTGGACACAGCTATAGATAAATATACTGGGTGAGGACAAGGGTGGACACAGCTATATATAAATATACTGGGTGAGGACAAGGGCATACACAGCTATATATAAATATACTGGGTGAGGACAAGGGCATACACAGCTATATATAAATATACTGGGTGAGGACAAGGGTGGACACAGCTATATATAAATATACTGGGTGAGGACAAGGGTGGACACAGCTATATATAAATATACTGGGTGAGGACAAGGGCGGACACAGCTATAGATAAATATACTGGGTGAGGACAAGGGTGGACACAGCTATATATAAATATACTGGGTGAGGACAAGGGCATACACAGCTATATATAAATATACTGGGTGAGGACAAGGGCGGACACAGCTATAGATAAATATACTGGGTGAGGACAAGGGTGGACACAGCTATATATAAATATACTGGGTGAGGACAAGGGCGGACACAGCTATATATAAATATACTGGGTGAGGACAAGGGCATACACAGCTATATATAAATATACTGGGTGAGGACAAGGGTGGACACAGCTATAGATAAATATACTGGGTGAGGACAAGTGTGGACACACCTATAGATAAATATACTGGGTGAGGACAAGTGTGGACACACCTATAGATAAATATACTGGGTGAGGACAAGGGCATACACAGCTATATATAAATATACTGGGTGAGGACAAGGGTGGACACAGCTATATATAAATATACTGGGTGAGGACAAGGGTGGACACAGCTATATATAAATATACTGGGTGAGGACAAGGGTGGACACAGCTATATATAAATATACTGGGTGAGGACAAGGGCATACACAGCTATATATAAATATACTGGGTGAGGACAAGGGCGGACACAGCTATAGATAAATATACTGGGTGAGGACAAGGGTGGACACAGCTATATATAAATATACTGGGTGAGGACAAGGGCATACACAGCTATATATAAATATACTGGGTGAGGACAAGGGCGGACACAGCTATAGATAAATATACTGGGTGAGGACAAGGGTGGACACAGCTATATATAAATATACTGGGTGAGGACAAGGGCGGACACAGCTATAGATAAATATACTGGGTGAGGACAAGCTATATATAAATATACTGGGTGAGGACAAGTGTGGACACACCTATAGATAAATATACTGGGTGAGGACAAGGGGGGACACAGCTATAGATACATATACTGGGTGAGGACAAGGGCAGACACAGCTATATATAAATATACTGGGTGAGGACAAGGGGGGACACAGCTATAGATAAATATACTGGGTGAGGACAAGGGCGGACACAGCTATAGATAAATATACTGGGTGAGTGTGTGTGTGTGTTTGTCACAAAAGCCTGTATCTGGGTACCCTTAGGTAATCTGGCATAAAAGTATAATTTGTGGCGGTCTGCGATTCGTTGTACCAACCTGTCAGAGCTGAATCAGTGTGTTTGTTTACATGTGCAGCCCAAGCTCCAGTGGATTTTGCTTGTGTGCGTCTCTCTCTCTCCCTCTGTCTCTCTCTCTCTCCCTCTCTCTCTCTCTCTCTCTCTCTCTCTCTCTCTCTCTCTCTCTCTCTCTCTCTCTCTCTCTCTCTCTCTCTCTCTCTCTCTCTCTCTGTGTGTGTGTGTGTGTGCGTGTGTGCGTGCGTGTGTGAAAACATAGCGAGAGCAGAGCGCATTCCTTCGGAGTGACGGAAAAGAGAGAGAGAGAGAGAGAGAGAGAGAAAAAGAGAGAGAGAGACAGAGGGACATAGAGAAGGAGACAAGACAGGGAAGGAGTTATTAGTCAGGGCAGAAAGATCGTCTTGGGAAATGCTTCTGCTCTTTTCTCAGCGAGAAGACAAAAGTCAAAGGCTGACAGAAAACAGCACTTTATATTTCTTGAATGCTGAGTCTTCAAATGTTGCTGTCAGTACAGCTTTGCTCGATGCCCCTTTAAGTGGATCTATTTGCAAAGAGAGGAACTGTCTGGTGACCTTAAAACCAGACCATGACTGAACGCTGATCATTTCTGTCTTTTTATCCTGTCAGTTCTAGAGAATGTATTTACTTCTAAGGACACTCATTTTAAGTGACAGGACTGAAACACAGACTCCCGGTTGTGGCATTATCTAATTTCTTCAACAGAGAGATCTCTCCCAAAATCTACAAGGCTAAGCACACTGATTAATTTAGCTGACAGCAGTGCTCATAATAGCATTCATACCATAAACACCCAACAGATTCGTGTTTGTTCTGACTCTCATTATAATTACAATCATTTATTTCACCACCCACCATCTTAACCGCCGCTAACCTATTGACAACCTGTACTCCCTGTTCACCCACGACTGCGTGGCCACGCACGCCTCCATCTCAATCATCATGTTTGCAGACGACACAACAGCAGTAGGCCTGATTACCAACAATGATGAGACGGCCTACAGGGAGGAGGTGAGGGTTCTGGTGGAGCGGGAACAGGAAAATAACATGTCCCTCAACGTCAGCAAAATGAAGGAGCTGATCGTAAACTTCAGGAAACAGCAGAGTGAGCACGCCCCTATCTACATTGATGGGACAGCAGCGGAGAAAGGTGGAAAGCTTCAAGTTCCTCAGAGTACACATCACTGACAATCTGAAATGGTCCACCCACACAGACAAGAATGCGCAACAGAGCCTCTTCAACCTCAGGAGGCTGAAGAAATTCGGCTTGGACCCTAAGACCCTCACAAACTTTTATAGATGCACAATTGAGAGCATCCTGTCGGGCTGTTTCACTGCTATCTAGAGGGTGGTGCGGTCAGCCCAACGCATCACCGGGGGCACACTGCCTGCCCTCCAGGACACCTACAGCACCCGATGTCACAGGGAAGCCAAAAAGGACATCAACCACCTGAGCCACGGCCTGTTCACCCCGCTATCATCCAGAATATCATCAAGGACATCAACCACCTGAGCCACGGCCTGTTCACCCCGCTATCATCCAGAAGGCGAGGTCAGTACAGGTGCATCAAACCTGGGACCGAGAGACTGAAAAACAGCTTCTATCTCAAGGCCATCACACTGTTAAACAGCCACCACTAACATTGAGTGGCTGCTGCCAACACACTGACCATCAGACTGTTAAACAGCCATCACTGGCCGGCTACCACCCGGTTACTCAACCCTGCACCTTAGAGGCTGCTGCCCTGTATACACTACTGTTCTAAAGTTTGGGGTCACTTGGAAAACAGGGCTCCGGGCAGAACAGGGCTCCGGGCAGCCGAGCGGAAATGGAGGAAAACTCGCCTCCCTGCGGACCTGGCATCCTTTCACTCCCTCCTCTCTACATTTTCCTCCACTGTCTCTGCTGCTAAAGCCACTTTCTACCACTCTAAATTCCAAGCATCTGCCTCTAACCCTAGGAAGCTCTTTGCCACCTTCTCCCTCCTGAATCCTCCTCCCCCTCCCCCCCTCCTCCCTCTCTGCAGATGACTTCGTCAACCATTTTGAAAAGAAGGTCGATGACATCCGATCCTCGTTTGCTAAGTCAAACGACACCGCTGGTTCTGCTCACACTGCCCTACCCTGTGCTCTGACCTCTTTCTCCCCTCTCTCTCCAGATGAAATCTCGCGTCTTGTGACGGCCGGCCGCCCAACAACCTGCCCGCTTGACCCTATCCCTTCCTCTCTTCTCCAGACCATTTCCGGAGACCTTCTCCCTTACTTCACCTCGCTCATCAACTCATCCCTGACCGCTGGTTACGTCCCTTCCGTCTTCAAGAGAGCGAGAGTTGCACCCCTTCTGAAAAAACCTACACTCGATCCCTCCGATGTCAACAATTACAGACCAGTATCCCTTCTTTCTTTTCTCTCCAAAACTCTTGAACGTGCCGTCCTTGGCCAGCTCTCCCGCTATCTCTCTCTGAATGACCTTCTTGATCCAAATCAGTCAGGTTTCAAGACTAGTCATTCAACTGAGATTGCTCTCCTCTGTATCACGGAGGCGCTCCGCACTGCTAAAGCTAACTCTCTCTCCTCTGCTCTCATCCTTCTAGATCTATTGGCTGCCTTCGATACTGTGAACCATCAGATCCTCCTCTCCACCCTCTCCGAGTTGGGCATCTCCGGCGTGGCCCACGCTTGGATTGCGTCCTACCTGACAGGTCGCTCCTACCAGGTGGCGTGGCGAGAATCTGTCTCCTCACCACGCGCTCTCACCACTGGTGTCCCCCAGGGCTCTGTTCTAGGCCCTCTCCTATTCTCGCTATACACCAAGTCACTTGGCTCTGTCATAACCTCACATGGTCTCTCCTATCATTGCTATGCAGACGACACACAATTCATCTTCTCCTTTCCCCCTTCTGATGACCAGGTGGCAAATCGCATCTCTGCATGTCTGGCAGACATATCAGTGTGGATGACGGATCACCACCTCAAGCTGAACCTCGGCAAGACGGAGCTGCTCTTCCTCCCGGGAAGGACTGCCCGTTCCATGATCTCGCCATCACGGTTGACAACTCCATTGTGTCCTCCTCCCAGAGCGCTAAGAACCTTGGCGTGATCCTGGACAACACCCTGTCGTTCTCAACCAACATCAAGGCGGTGGCCCGTTCCTGTAGGTTCATGCTCTACAACATCCGCAGAGTACGACCCTGCCTCACACAGGAAGCGGCGCAGGTCCTAATCCAGGCACTTGTCATCTCCCGTCTGGATTACTGCAACTCGCTGTTGGCTGGGCTCCCTGCCTGTGCCATTAAACCCCTTCAACTCATCCAGAACGCCGCAGCCTGTCTGGTGTTCAACCTTCCCAAGTTCTCTCACGTCACCCCGCTCCTCCGTTCTCTCCACTGGCTTCCAGTTGAAGCTCGCATCCGCTACAAGACCATGGTGCTTGCCTACGGAGCTGTGAGGGGAACGGCACCTCAGTACCTCCAGGCTCTGATCAGGCCCTACACCCAAACAAGGGCACTGCGTTCATCCACCTCTGGCCTGCCCGCCTCCCTACCACTGAGGAAGTACAGCTCCCACTCAGCCCAGTCAAAACTGTTCGCGGCTCTGGCCCCCCAATGGTAGAACAAACTCCCATCACGATGCCAGGACAGCGGAGTCAATTACATTTACATTACATTTAAGTCATTTAGCAGACGCTCTTATCCAGAGCGACTTACAAATTGGTGCATTCCCCCTATGACATCCAGTGGAACAGTCACTTTACAATAGTGCATCTAAAACTTAAGGGGGTGGGGGGGGGGGTGAGAGGGATTACTTATCCTATCCTAGGTATTCCTTAAAGAGGTGGGGTTTCAGGTTTCTCCGGAAGGTCAATCACCACCTTCCGGAGACACCTGAAACCCCACCTCTTTAAGGAATACCTAGGATAGGATAAGTAATCCCTCTCACCCCCCCCCTTTAAGATTTAGATGCACTATTGTAAAGTGACTGTTCCACTGGATGTCATAAGGTGAATGCACCAATTTGTAAGTCGCTCTGGATAAGAGCGTCTGCTAAATGACTTAAATGTAATGTAAATGAAAATGTCCTTATTTCTTAAATAAAAGCACATTTTTTTGTCAATGAAAATACCATAAAATTGATCACAAATACAGTGTAGACATTGTTAATATTTAAAATGACTATTGTAGCTGGAAACAGCAGATTTTTTAAAATGGAATATCTACATAGGTGTACAGAGGCCCATTATCAGCAATCATCACTACTGTGTTCCACTGACACGTTGTATTAGCTAATCCAATTGTATAATTTGAAAAGGCTAATTGAAGAAAACCCATTAGAAAACCCTGTTGCAATTATGTTCGCACAGCTGAAAACTGTTGTTCTGATTAAAGAAGCAATAAAACTGGCCTTCTTTAGACTAGTTGAGTATCTGGAGCATCAGCATTTTAGGTTCGATTAAAGGCTCAAAATGGCCAGAAACTGACTTTCTTCTAACCAGACTAGAAAGAGGAGTGGGAGGCCCCGGTGCACAACTGGGCAAGAGGACAAGTA
The DNA here is from genome assembly GCF_021184085.1 of Oncorhynchus gorbuscha. NCBI lineage: Eukaryota > Metazoa > Chordata > Actinopteri > Salmoniformes > Salmonidae > Oncorhynchus > Oncorhynchus gorbuscha. The sequence goes on along the minus strand of NC_060194.1, from coordinate 44,055,250 downwards.
CATTAGAGTGTCTAGTTTGAGAAACAGAGGCCTCACAAATCCTTAACTGGCAGCTTCATTAAATAGTACCCACAAAACACCAGTCTTAACGTCAACAGTGAAGAGGCGACTCCGGGATGCTGGCCTTCTAGGCAGAGTTCCTCTGTCCAGTGTCTGTGTTCTTTTGGTCATCTTAATCTTTTATTTTTATTGGCCAGTTTGAGATATGGCTTTTTCTGTGAAGGCCAGCATTGTGGAGTCGCCTCTTCACTGTTGACGTTGAGACTGGTGTTTAGCGGGTACTATTTAATGAAGCTGCCAGTTGAGGACTTGAGATGCGTCTGTTTTTCAAACTAGACACTCTTAATGTACTTGTCCTCTTGCTTAGTTGTGCACCGGTTTTTCTAGTGATCAATTAGCCTTTTAAAATGATAAACATGAATTAGCTAACACAACGTGCCATTGGAACACAGGAGTGATGGTTGCTGATAATGGGCCTCTGTTCACCTATGTACATATTCAACTGTACATATGTAGATATTCCATAAAAAACAGCCCTTTTTAGCTACAATAGTCATTAACAACATTAACAATGTCTACACTGTATTTCTGATCAATTTGATGTCATTTTAATGTACAAAAAAGGTGTTTTTCTTTCAAAAACAAGGACATTTCTAAGTGACCACAAACTTTTAAAAGGTAGTGTACGTAGTCATGGAATCACTGGTCGCTTTAGTAATGGAACACTTTATTAATAGTGTTTGTATAATGCTTTTCTCATTTCATATGTATAAACTGTATTCTATTCTCTGTCATTTAACCTCACATGGTCTCTCTTATCATTGCTGCAGACCTAACATTTATATATTTCTTAATTCCATTATTTCCCTTTTAGATTTGTGTGTATTGTTGTGAGATATTGTTAGATACCACTGCGCTGTTGGAGATAGAAACTGAATGTGACCAATAAAAGGGGATTTGATTTGAACATCAGTAATTAAAACACTGATGTACAATACAATGTTGCTGAAGCCAAAGTCAGTAGATTTAGTTGCCAGGGTGTGTTTGTGTGGGTAAGAACGTCTGCTAAATGATTAAAATGTGTGTCTGAACCGATGCTAACCTATTGACTGAACAGACATACAGGATCTGTCAACAACAATATAAATATTGTTCAACTCCTAGGGGGGGGGGGTGAGTTTAGGGAAGAAGGGCAGGGTTCTAAGTGCGGCGATTATGAGATCTTGCTGTTTAACACGTCTGTGGCTTTAATGAGAACAGCTTCCTCTTGGGTTTCCTTTATCCTTTATCCTCTTCCTCTACCAATCACAACGTCACATAATGAGACCTGCAAGAGACACACAACGAATGGTTGTCATTTCTTTTCTCTTTGATTTATCACAGTGTCATAAGGTGAATGCAATTTGTAAGTCGCTCTGGATAAGACATTACAGACAAAATAATTACAATTTAATTACAATTTACATACATTTCACGAGAGCTGTTTAGTGTGTGTGCGTGTACTGTACTGTATTTTAGTCAATGTCACTCCGACATTGCTCGTCCTAACATTTATATATTTCTTAATGTCATCTGAGGATATGCTTACAAATCGACATTTTGCCTTAACAATTGGGGTTCTATTCAATCATATCCGCATTAACCAACATCCGCTCAGTGGTTGTTTTGACGGTGTTTTGGTGGTGGAACGTCTGCTAAATGATTAAAAGCTGTCAAATGCTAACCTATTGACTGAACAGACTCCTGCCATTCAACCAATATAAACATTGCAATTGGGGGCACAGAGTCACGTTAAGAGAAAAGGGCAGGGTTGTTTACGATTAAGATCTTGCTGTTTAAAACTGGAATGTGAGATGAACAGCTTCCTCTTGGGTTTGGCTGATAGAAATCCTCATTATTTCCTTTAATGATTTTATTTTATTTTAAATTTTAGAGTAATTATTTTAGCCTACACTTTTTTGTTCTGAACTTCTAAATAGGAGTGGGGTGGGTGTGGCTTCATGACATCTGAGGATATGCTACAAACCGACATTTTGCCTTCCAACTCAGTTCCACCTCCAATCACCGCATTAACAAAAACATCAGCTCAGTCTTGTTTTGACGGTGTTTTGCTGGTTGATGCTTGATATGATTGAATCTAGGCCTCGATTCTATAATACAGACCAATGAGTAATACATAATCCCATCCCCACATGAGGAAGGGTTCCAAGAATGTAATCTATCAAACTGATAGAAATCCTCATTATTTTTTAATGATTTTATTTTATTTTAAATTCAAAGTAATTATTTTAGCCTACACTTTTTTGTTCTGAATCAAACAATGTGGGTGTGGCTTCTATCAAACAATGCTGCTAACGATTTATCAAACAATGTTGTAACATTCTATCAAACAAGCTGTCTTGTATCGCTGGTTGATCTTGATATGATTGAATCTCAAAAAGGCCTCGATTCTATAATCAAACAATGTTGTAACATTCTATCAAAGGAAATGTTGTAACGTTCTATCAAACAATGTTGTAACATTCTATCAAACAATGTTGTAACATTCTATCAAACAATGTTGTAACGTTCTATCAAACAATGTTGTAACATTCTATCAAACAATGTTGTAACATTCTATCAAACAATGTTGTAACGTTCTATCAAACAATGTTGTAACGTTCTATCAAACAATGTTGTAACATTCTATCAAACAAAGTTGTAACGTTCTATCAAACAATGTTGTAACGTTCTATCAAACAATGTTGTAACGTTCTATCAAACAATGTGGTAACGTTCTATCAAACAATGTTGTAACGTTCTATCAAACAATGTTGTAACGTTCTATCAAACAATGTTGTAACATTCTATCAAAAAATGTTGTAACGTTCTATCAAACAATGTTGTAACGTTCTATCAAACAATGTTGTAACATTCTATCAAACAATGTTGTAACGTTCTATCAAACAATGTTGTAACATTCTATCAAACAATGTTGTAACATTCTATCAAACAATGTTGTAACGTTCTATCAAACAATGTTGTAACATTCTATCAAACAATGTTGTAACATTCTATCAAACAATGTTGTAACGTTCTATCAAACAATGTTGTAACGTTCTATCAAACAATGTTGTAACGTTCTATCAAACAATGTTGTCAAACAATGTTGTTCTATCAAACAATGTTGTAACGTTCTATCAAACAATGTTGTAACGTTCTATCAAACAATGTTGTAACGTTCTATCAAACAATGTTGTAACATTCTCTCAAACAATGTTGTAACGTTCTATCAAACAATGTTGTAACATTCCCTCAAACAATGTTGTAACATTCTATCAAACAATGGTGTAACGTTCTATCAAACAATGTTGTAACATTCTATCAAACAATCTTGTAACATTCCCTCAAACAATGGTGTAACGTTCTATCAAACAATGTTGTAACATTCCCTCAAACAATGGTGTAACGTTCTATCAAACAATGTTGTAACATTCTATCAAACAATGTTGTAACATTCTATCAAACAATGTTGTAACATTCTATCAAACAATGTTGTAACGTTCTATCAAACAATGTTGTAACATTCTATCAAACAATGTTGTAACATTCTATCAAACAATGTTGTAACATTCTATCAAACAATGTTGTAACGTTCTATCAAACAATGTTGTAACGTTCTATCAAACAATGTTGTAACATTCTATCAAACAATGTTGTAACGTTCTATCAAACAATGTTGTAACATTCTATCAAACAATGTTGTAACATTCTATCAAACAATGTTGTAACATTCTATCAAACAATGGTGTAACATTCTATCAAACAATGGTGTAACATTCTATCAAACAATGGTGTAACATTCTATCAAACAATGGTGTAACGTTCTATCAAACAATGTTGTGACGTTCTATCAAACAATGTTGTAACATTCTGTCTCTACGGTAACAACTGTGGAATTACAGTCAAACAAGGGCAGAATGTGGGAACAAATCCCATATTGCAAATACACACCCCTCTTTCTTATTCAAATACAACAACCCATCAGCTTAACACTGCATGCAGAAGAGTACTCTTTGTTGTCCAGGCTTGCCTCCACAGTGCTCGGCACAGACACTGATGTGTGACTTTCTTCTCGCCAACACTCTGTGTGTGTCTCAAATCTCAACCTATTTACCCTTATTTCAAAAAGTAGGGCCCTGGGCCCTGGTTAAAAGTAGTGCACTTTTAATGGGAGTAGGGCCCTACAGGCCCTGGCCAAAAGTAGTGCACTATAAAAAAGGGAATAGGGCCCTGGGCCCTGGTTAAAAGTAGTGCACTATAAAGGGAGTAGGGCCATGGCCAAAAGTAGTGCACTATAAAGGGAGTAGGGTGTAATTTGGGACGCATTCCTCTGTGGTGTCATTATCAACATCCAACACATGTTGGTCTTAGACTATATGCTCTGTTGGGGGTTGTGTTCTCAACAGGAGGAGCATACGGATGTCTACACACACACACACACACACTCACACACACACACGAATCCGTCTGAGCTCTTAATATACCAGCAACAATTCCTTGGCATTTCCAACTGTCACGTGATGTAGCTGATGTCTGATGTCTGACACTGCACTGGAAGAACAATGTATTCATTATCCTTCCGGATCCATCTGTCTGACAGCTCTCTCTCTCTCTCTCTCTCTCCCTTCTCTCTCCCTCTCTCTCCCTCTTCCCTCTCTCCTTCCTCTCTCTCTCCCTCCCTCTCTCTCCCTCTCTCTCTCTCTCTCTCTCTCTCTCTCTCCCTCTCTCTCTCTCTCTCTCTCTCTCTCTCTCTCTCTCTCTCTCTCTCTCTCTCTCTCTCTCCTCAACTCTCCTCTTCCAACTCCACTCTCTCTCTCTCCCCCTCTCTCTCCCTTCTGTTCTCTCTCTCCTTCTCTCTCTCTCTCTCTCTCTCTCTCTCTCTCTCTCTCTCTCTCTCTCTTCTCTCTCTCTCTCTCTCCTCTCTCTCTCTCCCTTCTCCCTCTCTCCCCCTCTCTCTCCCTTCTGTTCTCACTCTCTTCTCTCTCTCTCTCTCTCTCTCTCTCTCTCTCTCTCTCTCTCTCTCTCTCTCTCTCTCTCTCTCTCTCTCTCCCTTCCCTCCCTCTCTCCCTCTCTCTCTCCCTTCTGTTCTCCCTCTCTTCTCTCTCTCTCTCTCTCTCTCTCTCTCTCTCTCTCTCTCTCTCTCTCTCTCTCTCTCTCTCTCCCTTCCACTCTCCCACGCTAACTCTCTCTCTCTCCCTTCTGTTCTCCCTTTCTTCCTCTCAACACTCCATCTCTCCATTCTAACTCGCCGCTCTTCACAATCCATTTCTCCTGTCTCCTGTCTCCTGTCCCCTGTCCTTGGCCCCATTAACACGCAAGATATATCGGTTGGTGTCGACCCCCCCCCCCACCGCCTGTCACTCCTCAACCCAGTCACACTTCAACTGACGAGACCTGACCATGTTAAATAATATAAACTGGACTCTATGTGTGTGAATGCTACTGAAGCAATATGTGACTAGTTTCAGGAAACGAGGCAATATATGACTAGTTTCAGGAAACGAGGCAATATGTGACTAGTTTCAGGAAATGAGGCAATATGTGACTAGTTTCAGGAAACGAGGCAATATGTGACTAGTTTCAGGAAACGAGGCTATATGTGACTAGTTTCAGGAAACGAGGCAATATGTGACTAGTTTCAGGAAACGAGGCAATATGTGACTAGTTTCAGGAAACGAGGCTATATGTGACTAGTTTCAGGAAACGAGGCAATATGGGACTAGTTTCAGGAAACGAGGAAATATGTGACTAGTTTCAGGAAACGAGGCAGTATGTGACTAGTTTCAAGAAACAAAGCAATATGTGACTAGTTTTAGAAAACTAAACGTATGTCGTAAGTCACGACTTAACAGGAGAGGCATTTTTAATCAAAACGCGTTTTCTGGCAGATATGTCTTCTGGAACATTTGAACTTTCTTGTGCCTTAATAACAAACTTGTATGCCATCTGTAAATATGAATAAAAGAGGTTAATTACAAGCCTAGTTGGTTTGGCCACAGTAAAAGTCAGGAACCTTCCCGGTAGTCATGATTGGCTGAGATAATGAATGGGCTGGAAATGCAGAGAGATGAGTTTCGGATTCGTCTGCCGTGTAGCATCTTCTGTCTATAAAATGAGCTGCTTGTTATGTGTAGATAATCCTTCCTACTGCAGTTTGAAAGATATGTCAGCCACGGAGAACTGCAGATATGTTGCTACTGCTCTCAATAACATAGCTACCCTGAATTTATCAGGCGCTATCAGCAAAGGACAGTGGGAAAAAGTTGTGATGGACCACTTTCTGGAGGACGATAGTACCATGACTCTCTCTGATTTTGAAAATGAATCAGACGATGAGGAAATCCCTGATTTAGCTAAAAACATTTTAATTGAAGGAGACCATTGTAATCTTCTGAAGACACGGTAATCAACAGTGCTGTTGTCACGAAAGAAATCAGGGGAATGGCTGGTACAAGCAGAGTATGATAAGGAGATGAATACAATTCTAGTGTTTGATTGCAAATGCAGCAGGGCGTCGAAAAGAGAACACACAGAAGGCTGTTGTATAAAACACGCGTCTACGGATTACATCTTCAAACTAAGGGCAACCATGGCATCCGTGACAGAGAGGAAGAAAGATCTTAAACAAAATGGAAACGACACAGGACGTCTTATTTAATGAAAGGGGTTGCAGTCTGCCGTGTAGCGTTCATCCATGAATACGGGTAAGAGTCTAGCTACACTTTCAGATATTATACGTTTCTAATTTTGTCAGAAAGTTGTTTTCATTGCAAGTTAAAGCTTACTGTTAGCTAGCTAGCAGACATTAGGTGGCTAGCTAACAGTAGGGTTAAGTGTATGATCTGTGTAATAATATAATCTCAGAAAGCCATTTACATTGGTAGTTATAGCCTAATGTTAGCTAGCTAACTAGCTAGCTAGCTAGCTAACATTGTACCTATTTGGTTTAGCTATTTGGTTTAACTTTTTGGGATTTGATTTAACTTTAGCTAGCTATAACAGTTGGTATGTATTGCTAGTACTCTGTGGATTAGGACTATGGTTCATTGTTTATCTAGCTAGACAAAAGATACCACTTCGCCAGATGATTACATGACCCATCAAGTTAGCCAGGTGTGTCTGACGGTGATCATGCCACCAAAGTCAAACGGCAGGACAGAAACAGCCTCTCCGGATACAGGAATCCCTTGTTCATGCGTGGTTCGGACGGACCCGGTTCATCACTGGGAGCGAATTCCCAGTCATCAGCACTATCTGCAGTGCCTCTATGGACATTCACATGACTCTCTCCTAACACACACGCCATACGTTGCTGCTACTATATATATCCTGCTGCTCACCCACCTCATATATTACCAGAATCACTGATATGGTTATTGATATTGTTTTTGTACATACTGTATATTATAATTTTTTCGTTCTCTACTGGCATTGACACGATCTATTGCTGATATTGCTACTATGCAAGTAACCATTTCTCTGTACTGTGTACACCTTCTGTAGAGACCCATCCACTTGGCAAGATGTGGCTGGTGGTTATAGCATTTCTTTCACATGACCCATCAATTTAGATAAGTTTGTCTGGGTAAGCGCTATCTAATATTTACACTACATGACCTTAAGCACATGACTTCACATGTGAATCCTTAAGGAGATGGGTGGGGCTAAGGCTTAAGAGGGTGTGAACAATGCTGAATGGGTGTAGACTAAAGTGCTCTCCAGTAGGTGTACCAAATTATTCAAGGACCATTTTCTCAAAAAGTGGGGTTACAAGTATATCAACTTTCAAAGCAGAATTACAATCGCATTGTTCATCAAATTCAGTATATGAAATACCATTTTGTAGCTCCGAGTCTCTACTTTTATCTCACACAATTCAAACACAGTAAAAAATGTTGCTACATAAGATCAAATCAAGGCAGTCGGTCAAATATTATTTGCATAGGGCTTGGACTGTTTGAATATATGCACGAGGCAAAACTTCTTGATCCAAATCAGTCAGGTTTCAAGACTAGTCATTCAACTGAGACTGCTCTTCTCTGTATCACGGAGGCGCTCCGCACCGCTAAAGCTAACTCTCTCTCCTCTGCTCTCATCCTTCTAGACCTATCGGCTGCCTTCGATACTGTGAACCATCAGATCCTCCTCTCCACCCTCTCCGAGTTGGGCATCTCCGGCGCGGCCCACGCTTGGATTGCGTCCTACCTGACAGGTCGCTCCTACCAGGTGGCGTGGCGAGAATCTGTCTCCTCACCACGCGCTCTCACCACTGGTGTCCCCCAGGGCTCTGTTCTTGGCCCTCTCCTATTCTCGCTATACACCAAGTCACTTGGCTCTGTCATAACCTCACATGGTCTCTCCTATCATTGCTATGCAGACGACACACAATTAATCTTCTCCTTTCCCCCTTCTGATGACCAGGTGGCGAATCGCATCTCTGCATGTCTGGCAGACATATCAGTGTGGATGACGGATCACCACCTCAAGCTGAACTTCGGCAAGACGGAGCTGCTCTTCCTCCCGGGAAGGACTGCCCGTTCCATGATCTCGCCATCACGGTTGACAACTCCATTGTGTCCTCCTCCCAGAGCGCTAAGAACCTTGGCGTGATCCTGGACAACAAACTGTCGTTCTCAACTAACATCAAGGCGGTGGCCCGTTCCTGTAGGTTCATGCTCTACAACATCCGCAGAGTACGACCCTGCCTCACACAGGAAGCGGCGCAGGTCCTAATCCAGGCACTTGTCATCTCCCGTCTGGATTACTGCAACTCGCTGTTGGCTGGGCTCCCTGCCTGTGCCATTAAACCCCTACAACTCATCCAGAACGCCGCAGCCCGTCTAGTGTTCAACCTTCCCAAGTTCTCTCACGTCACCCCGCTCCTCCGCTCTCTCCACTGGCTTCCAGTTGAAGCTCGCATCCGCTACAAGACCATGGTGCTTGCCTACGGAGCTGTGAGGGGAACGGCACCTCAGTACCTCCAGGCTCTGATCAGGCCCTACACCCAAATAAGGGCACTGCGTTCATCCACCTCTGGCCTGCTCGCCTCCCTACCACTGAGGAAGTACAGTTCCCGCTCAGCTCAGTCAAAACTGTTCGCTGCTCTGGCTCCCCAATGGTGGAACAAACTCCCTCACGACGCCAGGACAGCGGAGTCAATCACCACCTTCCGGAGACACCTGAAACCCCACCTCTTTAAGGAACACCTAGGATAGGATAAAGTAATCCTTCTCACCCCCTCCCCCCTTAAAATATTTAGATGCACTATTGTAAAGTGGTTGTTCCACTGGATGTCATAAGGTGAATGCACCAATTTGTAAGTCGCTCTGGATAAGAGCGTCTGCTAAATGACTTAAATGTAAATGTAAAACCATGTTAGTTCACAGAGCAAAATACTGCATTTTAGGTCTCAAGCAGAGGTGAGGTTGAGAATGTTTGAATCTTTGTTCATTCTCAGCCGGGTGAGGTTGAGAATGTTTGTCATTGACTTATTTTACAGGACGTCCCTTGAGATAAGACATGTCATTTTCTAAAGAGATAATTACATTAAAGAGATAGTTGTACATTACAGCTATCCCCCATGGGGTAGGGATCCTAGTCCTGTCACTCTGTTAATGAATGTGTTTCATTAAAGACCCCTGAGATGTGAGGGAGTTGAATCCCCTGGCAGATTCTCTGTGATTGACTCTCAGTCCTGAGGAACATAGGGACTCATTGCACACACACACACACACACACACACACACACACACACACACACACACACACACACACACACACACACACACACACACACACACACACACACACACACACACACACACACACACACACACACACACACACACACACACACACACACTTGATTGTGTTGCCTATGGGAGCTTCTGTCCTTCCTCTGCTGAAGATGAAGATGGAGTACAGCTGTGGCGACATTGCCGTTGATCAGAGCCCACAGCCGTATAGACAGCTTATGAATGTGTTATTCAATGCGTTACTATGGACAGCTTATGAATGTGTTATTCAATGCGTTACTATGGACAGCTTATGAATGTGTTATTCAATGCGTTACTATGGACAGCTTATGAATGTGTTATTCAATGCGTTACTATGGACAGCTTATGAATGTGTTATTCAATGCGTTACTATGGACAGCTTATGAATGTGTTATTCAATGCGTTACTATGGACAGCTTATGAATGTGTTATTCAATGCGTTACTATGGACAGCTTATGAATGTGTTATTCAATGCGTTACTATAGACAGCTTATGAATGTGTTATTCAATGCGTTACTATGGACAGCTTATGAATGTGTTATTCAATGCGTTACTATAGACAGCTTATGAATGTGTTATTCAATGCGTTACTATGGACAGCTTATGAATGTGTTATTAAATGCATTACTATGGACAGCTTATGAATGTGTTATTCAATGCGTTACTATGGACAGCTTATGAATGTGTTATTCAATGCGTTACTATGGACAGCTTATGAATGTGTTATTCAATGCGTTACTATGGACAGCTTATGAATGTGTTATTCAATGCGTTACTATGGACAGCTTATGAATGTGTTATTCAATGCGTTACTATGGACAGCTTATGAATGTGTTATTCAATGCGTTACTATGGACAGCTTATGAATGTGTTATTCAATGCGTTACTATGGACAGCTTATGAATGTGTTATTCAATGCGTTACTATGGACAGCTTATGAATGTGTTATTCAATGCGTTACTATAGACAGCTTATGAATGTGTTATTCAATGCGTTACTATGGACAGCTTATGAATGTGTTATTCAATGCGTTACTATGGACAGCTTATGAATGTGTTATTCAATGCGTTACTATGGACAGCTTATGAATGTGTTATTCAATGCGTTACTATGGACAGCTTATGAATGTGTTATTCAATGCGTTACTATGGACAGCTTATGAATGTGTTATTCAATGCGTTACTATGGACAGCTTATGAATGTGTTATTCAATGCGTTACTATGGACAGCTTATGAATGTGTTATTCAATACGTTACTATGGACAGCTTATGAATGTGTTATTCAATGCGTTACTATAGACAGCTTATGAATGTGTTATTCAATGCGTTACTATGGACAGCTTATGAATGTGTTATTCAATGCGTTACTATGGACAGCTTATGAATGTGTTATTCAATGCGTTACTATGGACAGCTTATGAATGTGTTATTCAATGCGTTACTATGGACAGCTTATGAATGTGTTATTCAATGCGTTACTATGGACAGCTTATGAATGTGTTATTCAATGCGTTACTATGGACAGCTTATGAATGTGTTATTCAATGAATGTGTTATTCTATGGACAGCTTATGAATGTGTTATTCAATGCGTTACTATGGACAGCTTATGAATGTGTTATTCAATGCGTTACTATGGACAGCTTATGAATGTGTTATTCAATGCGTTACTATGGACAGCTTATGAATGTGTTATTCAATGCGTTACTATGGACAGCTTATGAATGTGTTATTCAATGCGTTACTATGGACAGCTTATGAATGTGTTATTCAATGCGTTACTATGGACAGCTTATGAATGTGTTATTCAATGCGTTACTATGGACAGCTTATGAAGCTTATGAATGTGTTATTCAATGCGTTACTATGGACAGCTTATGAATGTGTTATTCAATACGTTACTATGGACAGCTTATGAATGTGTTATTCAATGCGTTACTATGGACAGCTTATGAATGTGTTATTCAATGCGTTACTATGGACAGCTTATGAATGTGTTATTCAATGCGTTACTATGGACAGCTTATGAATGTGTTATTCAATGCGTTACTATGGACAGCTTATGAATGTGTTATTCAATACGTTACTATGGACAGCTTATGAATGTGTTATTCAATGCGTTACTATGGACAGCTTATGAATTTGTTATTCAATGCGTTACTATGGACAGCTTATGAATGTGTTATTCAATGCGTTACTATGGACAGCTTATGAATGTGTTATTCAATGCGTTACTATGGACAGCTTATGAATGTGTTATTCAATACGTTACTATGGACAGCTTATGAATGTGTTATTCAATGCGTTACTATGGACAGCTTTATGAATGTGTTATTCAATGTGTTTTTCAACGTTACTATGGACAGCTTATGAATGTGTTATTCAATGCGTTACTATGGACAGCTTATGAATGTGATATTCAATGCGTTACTATGGACAGCTTATGAATGTGTTTTTCAATGCGTTACTATGGACAGCTTATGAATGTGTTATTCAATGCGTTACTATGGACAGCTTATGAATGTGTTATTCAATACGTTACTATGGACAGCTTATGAATGTGTTATTCAATGCGTTACTATGGACAGCTTATGAATGTGTTATTCAATGCGTTACTATGGACAGCTTATGAATGTGTTATTCAATGCGTTACTATAGACAGCTTATGAATGTGTTATTCAATGCTATGGACAGTTACTATGGACAGCTTATGAATGTGTTATTCAATGCGTTATTATGGACAGCTTATGAATGGGTTATTCAATGCGTTACTATGGACAGCTTATGAATGTGTTATTCAATGCGTTACTATGGACAGCTTATGAATGTGTTATTCAATGCGTTACTATGGACAGCTTATGAATGTGTTATTCAATGCGTTACTATGGACAGCTTATGAATGTGTTATTCAATGCGTTACTATGGACAGCTTATGAATGTGTTATTCAATGCGTTACTATAGACAGCTTATGAATGTGTTATTCAATGACTATGGACAGCTTATGAATGTGTTATTCAATGCGTTACTATGGACAGCTTATGAATGTGTTATTCAATGCGTTACTATGGACAGCTTATGAATGTGTTATTCAATGCGTTACTATGGACAGCTTATGAATGTGTTATTCAATGCGTTACTATGGACAGCTTATGAATGTGTTATTCAATGCGTTACTATGGACAGCTTATGAATGTGTTATTCAATGCGTTACTATGGACAGCTTATGAATGTGTTATTCAATGCGTTATTACTATGGACAGCTTATGAATGTGTTATTCAATGCGTTACTATGGACAGCTTATGAATGTGTTATTCAATGCGTTACTATGGACAGCTTATGAATGTGTTATTCAATGCGTTACTATGGACAGCTTATGAATGTGTTATTCAATGCGTTACTATGGACAGCTTATGAATGTGTTATTCAATGCGTTACTATGGACAGCTTATATGGACAGCTTATGAATGTGTTATTCAATGCGTTACTATGGACAGCTTATGAATGTGTTATTCAATGCGTTACTATGGACAGCTTATGAATGTGTTATTCAATGCGTTACTATGGACAGCTTATGAATGTGTTATTCAATGCGTTGGACACTTATGAATGTGTTATTCAATGCGTTATGCTTATGAATGTGTTATTCAATGCGTTACTATGGACAGCTTATGAATGTGTTATTCAATGCGTTACTATGGACAGCTTATGAATGTGTTATTATGGACAGCTTATGAATGTGTTATTCAATGCGTTACTATGGACAGCTTATGAATGTGTTATTCAATGCGTTACTATGGACAGCTTATGAATGTGTTATTCAATGCGTTACTATGGACAGCTTATGAATGTGTTATTCAATGCGTTACTATGGACAGCTTATGAATGTGTTATTCAATGCGTTACTATGGACAGCTTATGAATGTGTTATTCAATGCGTTTCTATGGGATATACAGTACTAGTAAAGGCCAGATTCAATATTTTATTAAATAATTGTATACATATTTTTTTCGTACCTAAAATTCACAATCAAATAGCTAAATGATCCATGCTATGACAATCTTACAACAAATCCATTGTTTCTATATCCACTCCACCCACTCTACTGTTTCTATATCTACTCCACTGTTTCTATATCTACTCCACTGTTTCTATATCCATTCCACTGTTTCTATATCTACTCTACTGTTTCTATATCCATTCCACTGTTTCTAGGCGTTGAAAGCGTGGAAACATTGGCTTGACGGGGCTAAACACCCTTTTCTCATCTGGACTGACCACCGCAACCTAGAGTACATCCGTGCAGCGAGGAGACTGAATCCTCGTCAGGCAAGGTGGGCCATGTTCTTTACCCATTTTGTGTTTACCCTGTCTTTAAGACCAGGCTCCCAGAATAAGAAGGCAGACGCACTGTCCCGGCTGTATGACACAGAGGAGCGGTCCTTGGATCAAACTCCTATCAAACGCCTTGTTTACACCTGTCTTCCGGCACTACGGGGTGCCTGAGGATATAGTGTCTGATCGGGGTCCCCAGTTCACGTCAAGCGCGTTTGTTTCATGTAGTGCTCTCATTCTATAATAAAAGTGTTCCTGTTCATTGTATCTGCTCTCCTGCACTTGACTTCGTCTCCAATACACCATCCTGACATCTACGATCCCCACAAGTGTCGGGGGACTCTAAAGGTAACCCATACAAACGAATGGAATTAAGGAGGCGGTTATGTGCCTTAAAAAACAATGGGTTAAATATGTGTAAAAAAATAAAATAATTTGTGAGCTTTCTTATATCTCCTAGATATAGATAGGACTTACATTTCAAAAACCTCATATCTTATGATTTCTTATTTGACTGTTTTTTTTTTGGCATTTATGAATGTGTTTGTTTTAATGCGTTTCTCTGGGATACGGTAAAAGTCCAATTTAATATTTTATCAAATAATTTTAAAATAAATATTATATTAATAGATAACAAAAAATAACCCTTGATTTCTCTTCAGCATTGTAGCCAGCCTTACAGAGAAACAGGTCCATCTTCAACACTTTAGCCAGCCTTGCAGAGAAACAGGCCCCTCTTCAGCATTAGCCAGTCGCAGAGAAACAGCCAGCACTATAGCCAGACTGCAGAGAAACAGGTCCATCTTCAACACTTTAGCCAGCCTTGCAGAGAAACAGGCCCCTCTTCAGCACTATAGCCAGCCTTCAGAGAAACAGGTCCATCTTCAACACTTTAGCCAGCCTTGCAGAGAAACAGGCCCCTCTTCAGCACTATAGCCAGCCTTGCAGAGAAACAGGCCCCTCTTCAGCACTATAGCCAGACTGCAGAGAAACAGGTCCATCTTCAACACTTTAGCCAGCCTTACAGAGAAACAGGTCCCAGCTTGCCCTCAGCATTTCTCCAGCCTCACCTGTAATGATTATATGAAGTTTTGTACTACAATTAGAGCTAAAATCTCAACGAATCGAATTTGATATGCAGGGTTGCCAGGTCTAGCTAAAAATGTATAGCCCAATGCCACATTCTTTTGCAGAAAGAGATGCCTTTTATCCATGCAACTCTTTTTTCGTGTTGACCGAATTAAAAAGGAATATCAACCTAATTTCTAACAACGTAGGTGAAGGAGCAAAATTAGATTATCCCATCAAAATTATGTCCAAAGCAAAAAGATAATTTAACCTTATTAAACTCACCAAATCATTTTCCATCAATGGATGTCGATTTAACTTGTTTGACTGCAATGATTAAGTGCAATGATTAAGCAATAAGGCAATAAGGTGTTTAGGATACAGTTTAGAATACAGCCCTTAGCCGTGGTATATTGGCCATATAAGCCTATCACACCTCCTTGGCCTTACTGCTATTATAAACTGTTTTACCAACATAATTAGAACAGTACAAATGATTTTATATCATACCTGTTGTACACAGTCTGATCACAACCAATCAGCATCCAGTGCTCAAACCACTCAGTTTATAATTGTAAATCAATCTTGTTTGCGCATGTGCATAACTATAGATAAATCCAACAGGAGAGTTTGAGTGTTGAAAGTTGGACAGAGGATTTTGATCTATGTGCCAGAAAAACTTAGACAAACCTTTTTTACACCACAAAAAAGAAAAATAATAATAATATAATAATAATAATAAAAATACTTGGACAAACTTCAAAAAACAATTGTTTGGTTATTTTCTGGAATATGTGCTGTTATTATTTGCCAGATGTTTTTTAATGTCACGCCCTGGCCTTAGTATTCTGTGTTTTCATTATGTTGGTTAGGCCAGGGTGTGACATGGGTGATTTATGTGTCTTGTTTTGTCAAGGGGTTTTGTAGTCTATGGGGTTGTGTTCAGTTGCGTGTTCTAGGTAAGTCTATGGTTGCCTGGAGTGGTTCTCAGAGGCAGGTGTTTATCGTTGTCTCTGATTGGGAACCACATTTAGGCAGCCATATTCTTTAGGTATCTTGTGGGTGATTGTTCCTGTCTCTGTGTTTTGCACCAGTTAGGACTGTTACAGTTTTTCCACGTTTTGTTTTGTATAGTTTTCACATTTTCATCTTTCATTAAAGATGTTTATAAATAACCACGCTGCATTTTGGTCCTCCTCTCCTTCCCAGGAAGAAAAGCGTTACATTTAACCCCAGGCGTCCCGCTAGCGGAACAACTTACGGTGACGCAATTCAAATAAATAATCCATTAAGATTATGGATACTAAACATTTAACTACATATAAGTGTCTTATTTGGGTTGAAAGCTTAAATTCTTGTTAATTTAACTGCACTGTCCGATTTACAGTAGCTATTACAGCGAAAACATGCCATGCGATTGAGGATGGCTCCCCACATCTAAATAGCTTTCATTAATTCACAAATAGCGATTAAATATTCACTTTAAAAAAAAATAGTCCTATGGTTTGTCATACAAAGGGTCCCAGTTGTAACATGTGTCGTTTTGTTAGATCCTTCTTTATATCCCAAAAAGTCTGTTTAGATGGCGCCATCAATTTGAGTAATCCACTCGTTCTACATGCAGAGAAAGGAAACCGAAAATCTACCCCTAAACTTTGTTTCAACAAGTCAAAATACGGTTCTATTTACTCCGCAGATACCCTAGAATGTAATCAAACTATAATATTTCTTAGACAGAAGTATGTTCAATAGGAAACCAATTTTAGCAGCTGTATTGATGGCACATGCAAACACAAATTTCCAAGACTGTGTCCCAGTACTAAAACTGATATTTCTTATTCGTTTTGGATGTCACAAGCCTTAAACAGACTGCTGACACCCTGTGGAAGCCATAGGAATTGCAACCCGGGAGCTAATTTGTCCGGTTTGGTTTTTCTTTTAATTTTCTCCTACCATATCTATTGTGTTATATTCTCCTACATTCTTTTAACATCTCTACAAACATAAGTGTTTTCTTTCCAATGACACCAATTGTATTCATATCCTGGCTTCAGGGCCTGAGCAACAGGTAGTTCACTCTGGGCACATCAGTCAGGTGGAAAATGAGAAGATGCCTAGCCCTTAGGAAGTTTAAAGACTACAAACCGTTAGAAATGGCCTATTTGTCACGTTCTTTCAAAATCGAACCCAGAAGCAGACCAGGACAAGGAGAGTAGGAAGAAGGTGAGTATTTATTTACAAGTGAATGGGTAGATATATCCAGGTGGCGTAGCGGGCAGCGGTGGTGGGTTGATGGGAGTAAATAGATGGATTCAATGGGGTAGCAGAATTCTCCGACGACCAGGCGGGAATGGGGTAAATGATCCGGGTGAGTAACTGAAGACAGAACAAACGGAGGTCAGTTTAAGGCAAGCAATACGTAAAAAACAACAAAAACAAATTCTATCCAACTTGAGGCTGATACTATGGCACAACATAGTGTTCATGGCTAATGATCCGGCAGGGAATGGATGTCAGGTCCGGGCTTATGAAGAGGAGAGATGATGATCAGGACCAGGTGTGCAGATAGCTGATTGGATACAGGTGCGGGTAATCAGAACTCCCAACTGGCTACATTGCCCAGCAACCAGACAGGGTGCGTTCCAAGACGCCGGAAAAAACTCCAGGACAGGACAAACACAGAACCCGTCTGACGAACGCCACCGGGCGGACTACCCGGAGTGCCAGGGTGGAGGCGGTAAAAGTCACGAAGCAGGTCGTCATCAAGGATCTGACGCCGAGGAATCCAACTCCTCTCCTCAGGACCATATCCTTCCCAATCCACTAAATACTGGAACCTCAACCCCGCCGTCTGGAGTCCATGATGCGGCGCACCGTGTAGACAGGACCACCTCCGATCATCCGAGGAGGAGGACGAGGCAACAGAGGACTGAGGAGAACCGGCTTGAGGCAGGAGACATGAAAGTTGGGATGTACTCTTAGTGTAGCAGGCAACTTGAGTCTGACCACAACAGGATTAATGATCTTCTCCACTACAAACGCACCAATGAACTTCGGTGACAGTTTCCTCGACTCAGTCCGTAGAGGAAGATCCCGTGTCGCCAACCAAACCCTATCTCCGAGGAAGATCCCGCCTGGATCTGATGCCGGTCAGAAACCAAACCCTGGCAACGACGAATGTGGGTCTGGACAGAAGGAACCGAGGGATCCCGCTCCTGAGAAGGAAACAAGGGAGGTTGGTAACCGTACAAGCACTGGAAGGGAGACATCCCAGTGGCAGATGAAGGGAGAGTATTATGAGCATACTCGACCCAGGGTAATTGAGAGGACCAAGAGGTGGGATCAGAGGAAGCAAGACTGCACAGCGTGGACTCCATCTTCTGGTTGGCTCTCTCGGCCTGACCATTAGATTGGGGGTGAAGATAGCGACAAGCTATCTTGCTGGCGTGGGACCACTGAAGGACAGCAGAACGAACCGACTCAGGCACGAACAACCGACCGGGTGGACCGTTACCGGGCCCGGGATGTGTCCGAAGAGCCGCCATCACCTCCTCCTCAATCCTCCATGTCACGGCTCCCATGACAACGTTCTGGGGAAGAATCGTCTCAGTCTTGGCCCCACTCTCCTCCGTCTTGGAGAACATCCGGGACAGGGCGTCCGCCTTCCCGTTCTTCGACCCAGGTCGGACCGTCAGGGAAAAAAATGAAGCGTCCAAAAAACAAAGCCCACCGGGCCTGACGGGAGTTGAGACTTTTAGCCGATTGCAGGTAAGCCAGATTCTTGTGGTCAGTCGAGACCACAAACGGTTGCTCCGCTCCCTCCAACCAGTGACGCCACTCTTCCAAGGCAAGCTTCACAGTGGGAAGCTCCCGGTTACCCACATCGTAGTTTCTTTCAGCTGGAGAAAGACGACAAGAGTAGAAGACACAGGGATGGAGTTTACCGTCAGTGGAGCTACGCTGGGACAGGATGGCGCCCACCCCCACACCAGACGCATCCACCTCCACAACGAACTGACGGGAAGTGTCAGGTTGAGAGAGAATCGGGGCGTTGATGAATCGGCTCTTAAAATCTATAAATGCTCGGTCTGCCTCAGGAGACCAACAGAACTTTCTGGTGCAAGACGTCAGTACAGTTAAAGGGGCGGCCACCCGGCTGTAATCACGGATAAACCTCCGCTAAAAATGTGCAAACCCCAGGAATCTCTGGAGCTGCAATCTCGTACCAGGCTGGACCCAATCCCGAACCGCCCGAACCTTCTCTTGGTCCATCTTGATCTCTCCCCTGGAGATGATGTACCCGAGGAAGGACGTCGTGTGGGCGTGAAAATCACACTTCTCAGCCTTCACGAACAGACGGTTCTCCAATAACCGCTGCAGGACCTGCTTGACATGCTGAACGTGGCTAGAAAGAATCGAAAGCCGAGCTCATCAAGGGCAGGGGATACTTGTTCTTGACCGTAATATCATTCAAACCCCGATAATCAATACACTGTCGAAGAGAGCCATCCTTCTTGCTCACAAAAAAAATTCTGCTCCCAGAGGTGATGACGAGGGCCGAATGAGACCTGCAGCTAGAGACTGCTTGATGTAGGTCTCCAAGGCCTCACGTTCAGGTCGAGAGATACTGTATAACCATCCTTTGGGAAAGGCAGCTCCAGGAAACAGATGAATCGCACAGTCATAAGGTCGGTGGGGAGGAAGGGACAGATCCTTCTGTTTACTGAATACTTCAACCAACTCGTGATATGTTTCTGGAACCAGGGACAAATCAGGAGGAGCAGAGTCACTGACCTGACTGGAAACGGCAGGAGAACAGGCAGTCCTAAGGCAGTTTGCATGACAATCAATGCTCCAACTAGTTACCCAATCAAACGAGGGATTGTGTTCCTTCAGCCAGGGGTAACCAAGAACCAGAGGAACATGGGGCGAGGACAGAATGAAAAACGAAATAACCTCTGAATGATTCCCCGACAACAACATCTTAACCGGTTCAGTCCTCATAGTGATCCGTGCCAGACTACTGCTGTTCAGAGTGGTTGCTTCAATGGCTTCCGGCAATTGCTCCTTGGAAAGCCCCAGCTGTTCCACCAAGTCGGCATCAATAAAGCTGCCATCGGCACCTGAATCGATAAAAGCGTTCATCTCTAAGCTCTGATCCTTATTCATAAGGGTCGCAGGAAAACGGGGTCTGACAGGATCTTTGAGAGGTTGAAACTGGCTCGCTAAAATTCCTCCCAAAACTAGCGAGCCGGGCAGTTTAACGGGCGCTGTGGACAAGCGGAGATGTAATGTCCCGAGCTACCACCGTAGAGACAGCTGTTGGTCTCATGTCTACGTTGGCGCTCCTCCTTAGTTAGCCCGTGTCGCCCCACTTGCATTGGTTCAGGATCTGGTGGCAAGACCCCTCCACTAATCCCGTGTGGGGAATAACGATCAATACGTTCGGGTTCACTACCTGAACCGAATGGTAACCGAGTTGCTGATTGATTGGATGGGCCCCACTGCTTCTCCCTCCTTCTCTCTCGGACTCTATTATCTAACCGAATAGATAGTGACCAAGCTGTCTAGGTCACTAGGCTCTGGATAGGATATCAGCTCGTCCTTGAGTTGCTCCGACAACCCCTGGTAAAAAGCCGCTTGTAGTGACTCCTCATTCCAACCACTCTCCACAGACAATGTCCTGAACTCGATCATAAAGTCTGCCACACTGCGAGCTCCTTGGCGAAGAGTGAACAAATGTTTAGCTGCGTCCTTACCTCGGACTGGATGGTCAAAAAGCTCTCATCTCTCCCGTGAACTCCTGGTATGAAGCCATGCAGGTCTCCTGTCGTTCCCAAACGGCTGAAACCCATTCCAGAGCTCTTCCACGCAGCAGTTCAATAACAAAGGCTATCCTAGCCTTGTCAGTGGTGGAAGAATGGGGCTGCAGATCAAACACTAACCCACACTGCATAAGAAACGAACGGCATCTTCCCAAATCCCCTTCATATTTATCAGGCGTCGGTACCTTGGGTTCACGGAAAGAAACCGCACCAGACACAGCAGGTGAGATGGGTGAAACAGGTGGTGAATGAATCGCCGGAAAACTGAGCGGATCCTGGATTTGTGTCAAGCTAGCAGATAAGTTCTGGATTGAACCCGCTATCTCCTGTAGCACCGTCTTGTGTTGTCCCAATGTCTTCCCCTCCTGGGTAATGGCATGGCAAACGGAGTCCAGGTCCGCTGGGTTCATCCTTGGCCGGATCGTTCTGGCACGTCCTTTCAAAATCGAACCCAGAAGCAGACCAGGACAAGGAGAGAAGTAGGAAGAACGTGAGTATTTATTTACAAGTGAATGTGAATGGGTAGATATATCCAGGTGGCGTAGCGGGCAGCGGTGGTGAGTTGATGGGAGTAAATAGATGGATCCAATGGGGTAGCGGAATTCTCCGATGACCAGGCGGGAATGGGGTAAATGATCCGGCTGAAGACAGAACAAACGGAGGTAAGTTTAAGGCAAGCAATATGTTTAAAAAAAACAACAAAACAAATTCTATCCAACTTGAGGCTGATACTATGGCACAACATACTGTTCATGGCTAACAATCCGGCAGGGAATGGATGGCAGGTCCGGGCTTATGAAGAGGAGAGATGATGATCAGGACCAGGTGTGCAGATAGCTGATGGGATACAGGTGCGGGTAATCAGAACTCCCAACTGGCTACATTGCCCGGCAACCAGACAGGGTGCGTTCCAGGACACCGGAAAAAACACTCCAGGACAGAACACAGGCAAAAAACAGACTCAGGAAACGGGATTCGTGACAATTTGCGAGATTGACTTGTTATTTCAATAGGCTATTGACTAAAATCTGAGTTTATAATTGTAATTCAACTTTGCCAAGGTTTGCTTAGCTAGATGCAGGTAGCCTACAGCCCCTGATAGGCCAACATCTCATGTCAGGGAAAAGTCCACAATGAAAGTTCTAGTACGTTAATATGGGGGGGGGTTCGGTGAAAGGTGTCTCTGCAATGCCAATCTGCAATGCCAATCTTTACAGCCACAACTGCCCGTGACCGCAACAGAACTCTTTCAACCAGTACTCTCAACAACACACACACACGCACACACACACACACACACACACACACACACGCACGCACACACACACACACACACACACACACACACACACACACACACACACACACACACACACACACACACACACACACACACACACACACACACACACACACACACACACACACACACACACACACACACACACACACACCACTACTAACAGCCTGCTCACTGCCTGCTAGTCAGCAGCAGCAGGTCACAGTGAAATATATATTCCTAATTTTCTCTTCTTCTTCTTAAAAAAAAGAAGAGAAATACCATGGTGGCGGCAGTGCCATTTAGAAGTAGCCCAAAAAACCCACAACCAGCGACCAATTCATTTACACCCGCGACTTCGTTTTCAAAGTAGCCCAATTTGTCAGGAAAAACTATGGACATGCCAACACTGCTGATATGATGCCAGAAACCTTACAGGATTATGAGGAGACCACAATGTTTCTGCATTGTTTAACACCTGACTTATGGTGACATGGATGAACTTTCTATGCACCACAGGAGGTTGTTGGCACCTTAATTGGGGAGGACGACTCGTGGTAATGGCCGGAGTGGAAAAAGGTGGAATGGTATCAAATACATGGTTCCCATGGTTTCCATGTGTTCCATTCCATTCACTCCATTCCAGCCATTATTATGAGCCGTCCTCCCCCTCAGCATCCTCCACTGCTATGCACTCCAAGCCTACCACCTGCCACCTTGTCCCGATACCCAAATCAAATCAAATCAAATGTTATTTGTCAAATCCCTCTCTGAAAACAACAACAACCTTACAGTGAAATGCTTACTTACAAGCACTTAATCCAACAATGCCAGTTTTAAGAAAAATACATACATTTATTTCTTATTTTCTTATTTTTTGTAACAAATAATGAAAGAGCAGCAGTAAAATAACAATATCGAGGCTATATACAGGGGGTGCCGGTATAGAGGCAAAGTGCGGGGGCACCAGTTAATCCTGTAATTAGATAAATAATAATAATAACAATCCAGAATAACAACAACAACAACTATAAACAAACCTCTGCTTCCTTTCTAAGATACTATAGGAGGTGATAGAACAGCAGCTGATTATTCACACAGTTTCTTTCAAACCTGCCAATCTGGTTTAAGACCATTTCACAGCAGAGAGACTGCACTTGTCAAGGTAATAAATTACCTACTGCTGTGCTCTGACCGTGGTCATGTCCCTATTTTGTTCTTTTAGATTTAAGTGCTGCCTTCGATATGGTTGATCATGCTAGTGTCACTAAGAGGTCTTAATTGAAAGAAAAAAAAAGAAAAAAAATACCTGCAGACACTCAGCCCTCTGTGGAATTAGTTTGACACCCCTGGTCCATGAGGACTGGTTCTCAACTGGCTCAAATCATACCTCTCTGAGCAGTATCAATTAGTTCAATGGGCAATAATTCATCTGATCGTTCCAAGGTTGAATGTGGTGTTCCTCAAGGTAATGTGCTTGGACCCCTTTTTATTTTCCTTGTACATGCTACCCATTGATAATGTCATCCGTAAGCACAACATGCACTTTCGTTGCTATACTGATGATGCACAATTGTATTTATCTTTTAAACCAGACAACGCTTTTACAGTCCGCCCGATTAGAGACTTGCATCATAAACAACATCTTGCTTTTAAACTCTGATAATACAGAAATGATGCCACAAAAAACGTACAAAACAAAGTGTCAGACCTTATTCTCAACATTGATGGTTGCATCATTACACCAAAACCTTGGTGTTACCTTTGACCCCAAGCTAACTTTGGACAACCACATAAAAAGAACATTCAGAAACAGCATACGTTAAATCTCAGGAACATTTCCAGAATTTAGACACTTCATCTCTAAGCCAGATGCCGAGAAACTGGTCCATGCATTTGTTTCATCTGGGCTAGACTACTTTAAAACGCCCTTCTCTCCAGCTGCTCAGACTCTACTATTAGAAGCCTACAACTTGTACAGAACAGTGCAGCTGGGTTTTTAACCAACACTAGAAGGTATGTGTCAGGATTTGGACAGGGTTGTTCCGGTTTTTGGTCACTAGATGCCCCCATTGTGCCTTTTGACCTTTTGTTTTCCCTTGATCCCCATTATTATTTGCACCTGTGCCTCGTTTCCCCTGATTGTATTTAAACCCTTTGTTTTCCTCAGTTCTTTGCTCTGTTTTTGTATGTTAGCACCCAGCCCTAGTACTCTGTGAACTCTTGTTGATCCCGGTAGACTCTCTTGTGGAATTCTGTTTTTTGTTCTTGTTTATTTTTGAGTATCTTTTGAGGCTTTTTTTATGCTATACCTTCCACCTTGTGGATTTACCTTTTTGTCTTGGAGGATTACCTTTGTTCTTGTGGAATTCCTTTTGAGGTTGTGGAGTTACATGTTTTCCTGAAGAACTTCACTTTTTACTTCATTAAATACACCGTCTCAAGTACTGCTGTGTCTGCCTCATCTTCTGGGTTCTGCCGACTATTCGTGGCTCAGTTGGTTAAGTGACTGTTTCTCACTCCGGAGACCCGGATCGTAACCGGGTCCTGACAGTATGAGCACATCACTCCAGCTTATTCTGCACTCCACTGTTTCTATATCTACTCTACTGTTTCTATATATATACTCCACTGTTTCTATACCCACTCCACTGTTTCTATATCTACTCCACTGTTTCTATATCTACTCCACTGTTTCTATACCCATTCCACTGTTTCTATACCCATTCCACTGTTTCTATATCCACTCCGCTGTTTCTATATCTACTCCACTGTTTCTATATCTACTCCACTGTTTCTATATCCACTCCACTGTTTCTATATCTACTCCACTGTTTCTATATCTACTCCACTGTTTCTATATCTACTCCACTGTTTCTATATCTACTCCACTGTTTCTATACCCACTCCACTGTTTCTATATCTACTCCACTGTTTCTATATCCACTCCACTGTTTCTATATCTACTCCACTGTTTCTATATCCACTCCACTGTTTCTATATCTACTCCACTGTTTCTATATCCACTCCACTGTTTCTATATCTACTCCACTGTTTCTATATCTACTCCACTGTTTCTATATCCACTCCACTGTTTCTATTTCCACTCCACTGTTTCTATATCCACTCCACTGTTTCTATATCTACTCCACTGTTTCTATATCTACTCCACTGTTTCTATATCTACTCCACTGTTTCTATATCTACTCCACTGTTTCTATACCCATTCCACTGTTTCTATACCCACTCCACTGTTTCTATATCCACTCCGCTGTTTCTATATCTACTCCACTGTTTCTATATCTACTCCACTGTTTCTATATCCACTCCACTGTTTCTATATCTACTCCACTGTTTCTATATCTACTCCACTGTTTCTATATCTACTCCACTGTTTCTATACCCACTCCACTGTTTCTATATCTACTCCACTGTTTCTATACCCACTCCACTGTTTCTATATCTACTCCACTGTTTCTATATCCATTCCACTGTTTCTATATCTACTCCACTGTTTCTATATCCACTCCACTGTTTCTATATCTACTCCACTGTTTCTATATCTACTCCACTGTTTCTATATCCACTCCACTGTTTCTATATCTACTCCACTGTTTCTATATCCACTCCACTGTTTCTATATCTACTCCACTGTTTCTATATCTACTCCACTGTTTCTATATCCACTCCACTGTTTCTATATCCACTCCACTGTTTCTATATCTACTCCACTGTTTCTATATCTACTCCACTGTTTCTATATCTACTCCACTGTTTCTATATCTACTCCACTGTTTCTATATCCACTCCACTGTTTCTATATCCACTCCACTGTTTCTATACCCACTCCACTGTTTCTATATCCACTCCACTGTTTCTATATCTACTCCACTGTTTCTATACCCACTCCACTGTTTCTATACCTACTCCACTGTTTCTATACCCACTCCACTGTTTCTATACCTACTCCACTGTTTCTATACCTACTCCACTGTTTCTATATCTACTCCACTGTTTCTATACCTACTCCACTGTTTCTATATCTACTCCACTGTTTCTATAACTACTCCACTGTTTCTATACCCACTCCACTGTTTCTATACCTACTCCACTGTTTCTATATCCACTCCACTGTTTCTATACCTACTCCACTGTTTCTATATCCACTCCACTGTTTCTATATCTACTCCACTGTTTCTATATCTACTCCACTGTTTCTATATCTACTCCACTGTTTCTATATCTACTCCACTGTTTCTATACCCACTCTACTGTTTCTATAACTACTCCACTGTTTCTATATCTACTCCACTGTTTCTATAACTACTCCACTGTTTCTATATCTACTCCACCGTTTCTATATCTACTCCACTGTTTCTATATCTACTCCACTGTTTCTATATCCACTCCACTGTTTCTATATCTACTCCACTGTTTCTATAACTACTCCACTGTTTCTATATCTACTCCACTGTTTCTATATCCACTCCACTGTTTCTATATCTACTCCACTGTTTCTATATCCACTCCACTGTTTCTATATCCACTCCACTGTTTCTATATCTACTCCACTGTTTCTATACCCACTCCAATGTTTCTATATCTACTCCACTGTTTCTATATCTACTCCACTGTTTCTATACCTACTCCACTGTTTCTATATCCACTCCACTGTTTCTATATCTACTCCACTGTTTCTATATCTACTCCACTGTTTCTATATCCACTCCACTGTTTCTATATCCACTCCACTGTTTCTATATCCACTCCACTGTTTCTATATCTACTCCACTGTTTCTATACCCACTCCAATGTTTCTATACCTACTCCACTGTTTCTATATCTACTCCACTGTTTCTATACCTACTCCACTGTTTCTATATCTACTCCACTGTTTCTATACCTTTTCCACTGTTTCTATATCTACTCCACTGTTTCTATATCTACTCCACTGTTTCATGGGAAGATGTGTTGTCTCTGTTGCGTGTGTCTGTGTGTCTCTGTGTTTCTATATCTGTCCACTGTTTCTATACCTACTCCCACTGTTTCTATATCTAATGCAATCCACTGTTTCTAAAGCATCTGTCATCCACTGTTTCTGTGTGTCTGAGTGTGTGGTGTGTGGTGTGTTTCTATATCTACTCCACTGTTTCAGGTTATATCCACTCCCTGTTTCATGCAAATCTCCCAGCCCGCCCATCCATCCACATATTGTTTCTATATCTACTCCACTGTTTCTATATCTACTCCACTGTTTCTGTGTGCGTGTGTATTTAACCAAGGCCTCAAACATGCCACCAGACTGTTTCTATATCCACGTCCACTGTGATTAAGGGTTCAAAACATACTAGACTGAATGCAGATTACATGATTACATGATTACATGATTATACCTATACCTACTCCACTGTTTCTATATCTACTCCACTGTTTCTATACCTTTTCCACTGTTTCTATATCTACTCCACTGTTTCTATACTCACTCCACTGCGTTGATCATGGGAAGATGTGTTGTCTCTGTTGCGTGTGTCTGTGTGTCTCTGTGTCTGTGTGTGTGTGTGTGTATGTGTGTGTGACAGCCTTTTGTTCTCTCTTTCCCACTGATAATAATATAATGATCTCCTAATGCAATCCATGTTAATAAAAGCAGTTCTCTGTCATCCTGTGTGAGGTGCCTGGCGTGTGTGTGTGTGTGTCTGAGTGTGTGGTGTGTGGTGTGTGTGTGTGTGTGTGTGTGTGTGTGTGTGTGTGTGTGTGTGTGTGTGTGTGTGTGTGTGTGTGTGTGTGTGTGTGTGTGTGTGTGTGTGTGTGTGTG
>NC_060194.1:43994610-44019610 GCF_021184085.1 Oncorhynchus gorbuscha | reverse complement strand
CAGGTGTTAGAATGGCCAAGTCAAAGTCCAGACCTGAATCCAATCGAGAAACTGTGGAAAGAACTGAAAACTGCTGTTCACAAATGCTCTCCATCCAACCTCACTGAGCTCGAGCTGTTTTGCAAGGAGGAATGGGAAAAATGTCAGTCTCTCGATGTGCAAAACTGATAGAGACATACCTCAAGCGACTTACAGCTGTAATCGCAGCAAAAGGTGGCGCTACAAAGTATTAACTTAAGGGGCCTGAATAATTTTGCACACCCAATTTTTCAGTTTTTGATTTGTTAAAAAAGTTTGAAATATCCAATAAATGTCGTTCCACTTCATGATTGTGTCCCACTTGTTGTTGATTCTTCACAAAAAAATACAGTTTTATATCTTTATGTTTGAAGCCTGAAATGTGGCAAAAGGTCGCAAAGTTCAAGGGGGCCGAATACTTTCGCAAGGCACTGTATACACTACACGACCAAAAGTATGTGGACACCTGCTCTTCGAACATATCACCCAGCCCCCCCCCCTTGCTGCTATAACAGCCTCCACTCTTCTGGGAAGGTTTTCCACTAGTTGGAACATTACCGCAGGGACTTGCTTTCATTCATCCACAAGAGCATTAGTTAGGGCGAGGAAAGGAGTAGGATCAGAGGAGAGGAGAGGAGAGGAGAGGAGAGGAGAGGAGAGGAGAGGAGAGGAGAGGAGAGGAGAGGAGAGGAGAGGAGAGGAGAGGAGAGGAGAGGAGAGGAGAGGAGAGGAGAGGAGTAGGACCAGAGGAGAGGAGAGGAGTAGGATCAGAGGAGAGGAGTAGGATCAGAGGAGAGGAGAGGAGAGGAGTAGGATCAGAGGAGAGGAGAGGAGAGGAGTAGGATCAGAGGAGAGGAGAGGAGTAGGATCAGAGGAGAGGAGAGGAGTAGGATCAGAGGAGAGGAGTAGGATCAGAGGAGAGCAGAGGAGAGGAGAGGAGTATGATCAGAGGAGAGGAGAGGA
Organism: Oncorhynchus gorbuscha; assembly: GCF_021184085.1. NCBI lineage: Eukaryota > Metazoa > Chordata > Actinopteri > Salmoniformes > Salmonidae > Oncorhynchus > Oncorhynchus gorbuscha. Next base: position 44,018,629 of record NC_060194.1, on the reverse strand, counting down.
GAGGAGAGGAGAGGAGAGGAGAGGAGAGGAGAGGAGAGAGAGGAGAGGAGAGGAGAGGAGAGGAGAGGAGAGGAGAGGAGAGGAGGAGAGGAGAGGAGAGGAGAGGAGAGGAGAGGAGTAGGACCAGAGGAGAGGAGAGGAGTAGGATCAGAGGAGAGGAGTAGGATCAGAGGAGATGAGAGGAGAGGAGTAGGATCAGAGGAGAGGAGTAGGATCAGAGGAGAGGAGAGGAGTAGGATCAGAGGAGAGGAGAGGAGAGGAGTAGGCTCAGAGGAGAGGAGTAGGATCAGAGGAGAGGAGAGGAGAGGAGAGGAGAGGAGAGGAGAGGAGAGGAGAGGAGAGGAGGAGAGGAGAGGAGAGGAGTAGGATCAGAGGAGAGGAGAGGAGTATGATCAGAGGAGAGGAGAGAGGAGAGGAGAGGAGAGGAGAGGAGAGGAGAGGAGAGGAGAGGAGAGGAGAGGAGAGGAGAGGAGAGGAGAGGAGAGGAGAGGAGAGGAGAGGAGAGGAGAGGAGAGGACAGGAGAGGAGAGGAGAGGAGAGGAGTAGGATCAGAGGAGAGGAGAGGAGATGAGGAGATGAGAGGAGAAGGAGAAGGAGAAGGAGAAGGAGAAGGAGAAGGAGAAGGAGAAGGAGAAGGAGAAGGAGAAGGAGAAGGAGAAGGGAGGGAGGGAGGGGAGCTTTCCAAGCTTTCCACCATGGCTCTGTCTACTTTCAATATTTCTGACAGTGTCACTATAGTGAACTCTGGTTTTCACAAATCTGTGTTGTTCAACCATATGGTAAAAGGACAACGTTATTAGCTAGACTAGAGAAGCTCAGAGGTGGGATGCGGTATCTGGCTGTTCTCCAGTTTATATTGGATCACTTCACACTGTGTGGCATGCTGACTGAGGTAGACTAATGGGTACATCCTGTTCTCTCTAGTAATGACTTTAAATATCTTATTACTTTTCATATCTTTCTCTATCTGAGCATCATCATCTGAATCGTTCCACTAAATGAGTACATTTTGCACCCCTGTGATATTTTGAATAGACATTGTGCACCCATATTACATTTTACAATCCTGTTATCTGAAATGAAGTTATAAACTTTAATATAGAGCATGTGGAGAATTCAAATAAATCTGATTATTAATATGAATAAAGACTTGCTAAAGTGCTAAAATTCAGCATTTTGACATCTATGCATCATCCTCTTTGACTTCCAGGAAGATTTTAAGCAAAATAACCCCAAAATTGTCTCCAAGTTTCACCCTAGATATTCTGCTGCTTTTACAAAGTTATTTCTGAAGCTTGTTATTTATTTAATGTGATTAGTGATTCATTTTAAGGTAAAAAAAAACAACATGTAAAAATGTTGAATAAAAAAACCTGTGCCTTATTTTAACACTGTTAAAGAACTGCTACTTTATTTGGCACTTACTAAAGTCGTTTTTTAATTTAACATATTCGGATGGGAAAACTCTCGTTTTTTAATTTAACATATTCGGATGGGAAAACTCGTTTTTTAATTTAACATATTCGGATGGGAAAACTCTCGTTTTTTAATTTAACATATTCGGATGGGAAAACTCTCATTTTTAATTTAACATATTCGGATGGGAAAACTCTCGTTTTTTAATTTAACATATTGGATGGGAAAAGAATGTTTTTAATTTAACATATTCGGATGGGAAAACTCTGTTTTTAATTTAACATATTTGAAATTAAATAAAATCATAAATTTTTAATTTAACATATTAGGTATTTACGTTAGGAAAACTCTAGTTTTTTAATTTAAATATGACGGATGGGAAAACATCAGTTTTTATTTTATAAATTGAATGTGTTGTTAATGACAGAATGTTAAAATTTAAGTTACACATCTCAAAAGGCTCTGTTTTGAATTTGGAAATAAATATGAAATAAATAAATATTAAATACATAAATATTAAATAAATAAATATTAACATCTTTAGAGTATTTACGTTAGAGGAAAAAAAATAGAAATATTCCTTTAAATATGACAGTCAGATGATTTTTTTCCATTACTGTAAAGGAAAAGCCAGTTTCCTTCAGAAAATAAAAGTACATCAGTCTATGACTTTGGTTTGACCCAATGATATACAGACGGATTGACTGAGCTGTAGTCAATGATATACAGACGGATTGACTGAGCTGTAGTCAATGATATACAGACGGATTGACTGAGCTGTAGTCAATGATATACAGACGGATTGACCCCAAAAGTGAGAGAAGTTCTTGTTAATCTGAAATAGAAACATCTTCAGTCCCTCTAGATGAGGGGTGGGCAATATACAATGGCCCTCGAGAGAAAATGATTGGCCACCCCAGCCCTATAGATGCACAGAACTGGACAGAGAATAACAGAAATTGGTATTTATATACACTACATGACCAAAAGTATGTGGACACCTGCTCTTCGAACATCTCATTCCAAAATCATTGGCATTACTGTGGAGATGGTCCCCCTCTTTTGCTGCTATAACAGCCTCTACTCTTCTGGGAAGGTTTTCCACTAGATGTTGGAACATTGCTGCTATAACAGCCTCCACTCTTCTGGGAAGGCTTTCCACTAGATGTTGGAACATTGCTGCTATAACAGCCTCCACTCTTCTGGGAAGGCTTTCCACTAGATGTTGGAACATTGCTGCTATAACAGCCTCCACTCTTCTGGGAAGGCTTTCCACTAGATGTTGGAACATTGCTGCTATAACAGCCTCCACTCTTCTGGGAAGGCTTTCCACTAGATGTTGGAACATTGCTGCTATAACAGCCTCCACTCTTCTGGGAAGGCTTTCCACTAGATGTTGGAACATTGCTGCTATAACAGCCTCCACTCTTCTGGGAAGGCTTTCCACTAGATGTTGGAACATTGCTGCTATAACAGCCTCCACTCTTCTGGGAAGGCTTTCCACTAGATGTTGGAACATTGCTGCTATAACAGCCTCCACTCTTCTGGGAAGGCTTTCCACTAGATGTTGGAACATTGCTGCTATAACAGCCTCCACTCTTCTGGGAAGGCTTTCCACTAGATGTTGGAACATTGCTGCTATAACAGCCTCCACTCTTCTGGGAAGGCTTTCCACTAGATGTTGGAACATTGCTGCTATAACAGCCTCCACTCTTCTGGGAAGGCTTTCCACTAGATGTTGGAACATTGCTGCTATAACAGCCTCCACTCTTCTGGGAAGGCTTTCCACTAGATGTTGGAACATTGCTGCTATAACAGCCTCCACTCTTCTGGGAAGGCTTTCCACTAGATGTTGGAACATTGCTGCTATAACAGCCTCCACTCTTCTGGGAAGGCTTTCCACTAGATGTTGGAACATTGCTGCTATAACAGCCTCCACTCTTCTGGGAAGGCTTTCCACTAGATGTTGGAACATTGCTGCTATAACAGCCTCCACTCTTCTGGGAAGGCTTTCCACTAGATGTTGGAACATTGCTGCTATAACAGCCTCCACTCTTCTGGGAAGGCTTTCCACTAGATGTTGGAACATTGCTGCTATAACAGCCTCCACTCTTCTGGGAAGGCTTTCCACTAGATGTTGGAACATTGCTGCTATAACAGCCTCCACTCTTCTGGGAAGGCTTTCCACTAGATGTTGGAACATTGCTGCTATAACAGCCTCCACTCTTCTGGGAAGGCTTTCCATTAGATGTTGGAATATTGCTGCTATAACAGCCTCCACTCTTCTGGGAAGGCTTTCCACTAGATGTTGGAACATTGCTGCTCTAACAGCCTCCACTCTTCTGGGAAGGCTTTCCACTAGATGTTGGAACATTGCTGCTATAACAGCCTCCACTCTTCTGGGAAGGCTTTCCACTAGATGTTGGAACATTGCTGCTATAACAGCCTCCACTCTTCTGGGAAGGCTTTCCACTAGATGTTGGAACATTGCTGCTATAACAGCCTCCACTCTTCTGGGAAGGCTTTCCACTAGATGTTGGAACATTGCTGCTATAACAGCCTCCACTCTTCTGGGAAGGCTTTCCACTAGATGTTGGAACATTGCTGCTATAACAGCCTCCACTCTTCTGGGAAGGCTTTCCACTAGATATTGGAACATTGCTGCTATAACAGCCTCCACTCTTCTGGGAAGGCTTTCCACTAGATGTTGGAACATTGCTGCTATAACAGCCTCCACTCTTCTGGGAAGGCTTTCCATTAGATGTTGGAACATTGCTGCTATAACAGCCTCCACTCTTCTGGGAAGGCTTTCCACTAGATGTTGGAACATTGCTGCTATAACAGCCTCCACTCTTCTGGGAAGGCTTTCCACTAGATGTTGGAACATTGCTGCTATAACAGCCTCCACTCTTCTGGGAAGGCTTTCCACTAGATGTTGGAACATTGCTGCTATAACAGCCTCCACTCTTCTGGGAAGGCTTTCCACTAGATATTGGAACATTACCACCATTCAGACACAAGAGCATTATGAGATGAGGAATTTGTGAATGGTGGAGGCAATGTGATGGTCTGGGGGTGATGGTCTGGTGGTGATGGTCTGTGGGTGATGGTCAAGTGGTGAGGTCGGGCACTGATGTTGGGCAGTTTGGCCTGGCTCACATTCTGCGTTCCAATTCATCCCAAAAATGTTGGATGTTTTTATATTTTTTATTTAACCCTTATTTTAACCGGGTAAGTTGACTGAGAACACATTCTCATTTACAGCATCAACCTGGGGAATAGTTACAGGGGAGAGGGGGGGGGGGGATAAATGAGCCAGTTGGAAGCTGGGGATGATTAGGTGGCCATGATGGTGTGAGGGCCAGATTGGGAATTTAGCCAGGAACACCAGGGTTAACTGTCACGACTAGTCAAGGTGGGTGGAATCAGGCGCAGAGAGCAAATAATGAATAGAGGTTTATTCTCCGGTGAACAACAAACACGGACAACCCAAAATACAAACAGGGTGAAAAATATCCAAAACAGGAAATAACAGACAAACCGGAGAAATAAAACACAAAACCACCGACAGCCGAAACGAAATGATAAAAACAAACAATCCCGCACAAAACAAGGGCGGGACAACCTACATTATATACAGATACTAATTAACTAACACACAGGTGAAAACAATAGACAAAACCAACAGATAACCGAAAAAGGGATCGGTAGTGGCTAATAGGACGGTGACGACGACCGCCGAGCACAGCCTGAACGGGCAGGAGAGCCAACCTCGGCGGAAGTCGTGACATTAACACCTTAATTCTTACAATAAGTTCCATGGGATCTTTAGTGACGACAGAAAGTCAGGACACCCGTTTAACATACCATCTGAAAGACGGCACCCTACACAGGGCAATGTCCCTAATCACTGCCCTGGGGCATTGGGAGACATTTTTTTTTAGACCAGAGGAAAGGGTGCCTTTTACTTGCCGTCCAACTCCACTTGCTTCAGAAGCCAACAGTGGGATGCAGGGTGGTTGAGGTCAGGGCTCTGTGCAGGCCAGTCAAGTTATTCCACACTGATCTCAACAAACCATTTCTGTATGGACCTTGGTTTGTGCACGGGGGCATTGTCATGCTGAAACATGGAAGGGCCTTCCCCAAACTGTTGCCAAGAAGTTGGAAGCACATAATCATCTAAAATGTCACCAATGTATGCTGTAGCATTAAGATTTCCCTTCACTGGAACTAAGGGGCCTAGCCTGAACCAGGAAAACAGCCCCAGACCATTATTCCTCCTCCACCGATCTTTACAGCTGGCACTATGCATTCAGGCAGGTAGCGTTCTGCTGGAATCCGCCAAACCCAGATTTGTTTATCAGACTGCCAGATGGTGAAGCTTGATTCATCACTCCAGAGAACACATTTCCACTGCTCCAGAGTCCAATGGCGGCGAGCTTTACACCACTCCAGCGGATGCTTGGCATTGCGCATGGTGATCTTAGGCTTGTGTGCGGCTGTTCGGCCACGGAAACCCATTTCAAGAAGCTCCCGACGGAACAGTTTTTGTGCTGACGTTGCATCCAGAGACATTTTGGAACTTGGTAGTGAGGGATGCAACCGAGGACAGGCGATTTGTACACACTATGCGCTTCAGCACTCTACGGTCCCATTCTGTGAGCTTGTGTGGACTACCACTTCGCCGCTGAGCTATTGCTGCTCCTAGCCATCTCCATTTCACAATAATAGTACTTACAGCAGCTCTAGCAGGGCATAAATTTTACAAACTGATTTGTTGGAAAGGTGGCATCCTATGACGGTGCCACGTTGAAAGTCAATGAGCTCTTCTGTAAGGCCATTCCACTGCCAGTGTTTGTCTATGGAGATTGCATGGCTGTGTACTCAATTTTATACAGCTGTCAGCAACGGGTGTGGCTAAAATAGCCGAATCCACTAATTCAAAGGGTTGTCCACATACTGTTGTATATATCTGGTTCAGTCCAAGGCTTCAAGGAACATAAGAGAGAGAGAGAAGTCAGAGCCCAGGGATGATAGACAAGTAATTATGAATTGGAAGTGCATTCAAGTGGATTCTTCCCAGTTGTATGTGTAAAATACCAGCTTCCCACTTGGTTATAAATGCAGCATTAGACGGCACCACTTACATTGGACAGCAGCGCTAACGCTAACAGCACCACTAACACTAGACAGCAGCGCTAATGCTAACAGCACCACTAACACTAGACAGCAGCGCTAATGCTAACAGCACCACTAACACTAGACAGCAGCGCTAATGCTAACAACACCACTAACACTGGACAGTAGCGCTAATGCTAACACCACCACTAACACTGGACAGTAGCGCTAATGCTAACACCACCACTAACACTGGACAGCAGCGCTAATGCTAACAACACCACTAACACTGGACAGCAGCGCTAATGCTAACACCACCACTAACACTGGACAGCAGCGCTAATGCTAACAACACCACTAACACTGGACAGTAGCGCTAATGCTAACACCACCACTAACACTGGACAGCAGCGCTAATGCTAACAACACCACTAACACTGGACAGTAGCGCTAATGCTAACACCACCACTAACACTGGACAGCAGCGCTAATGCTAACAGCACCACTAACACTAGACAGCAGCGCTAATGCTAACAACACCACTAACACTGGACAGTAGCGCTAATGCTAACACCACCACTAACACTGGACAGCAGCGCTAATGCTAACAACACCACTAACACTGGACAGTAGCGCTAATGCTAACAACACCACTAACACTGGACAGCAGCGCTAACGCTAAAAGCATTACTAACACTGGAAAGCAGAGAGAGAGAAAGAGAGAAGTTCATAGAGTTTTTTATTCTTCCATTTAGGTCAAAGTCAAGTTCCCAAAGCATAGATACTACTGTAATGTCAGCATCCTCATAATCATAAAGTAGCTGTTTTCTCTCTGGGTTAAATTTTCGGTTCATTGGTCTGCCTTTGTTTTCGTCCCTCTCCCATCACTGGATCGTTCTCCCCTGAGATGACATAAGCCAATGGGATCTATATCTACCTTAAAGGACAGCACTTTTATTGTGTCCAGAAGCATATCGCTCCTTGCCCCAGTGAGTTTGAGTGTGTGTGTGTGTGTGTGTGTGTGTGTGTGTGTGTGTGTGTGTGTGTGTGTGTGTGTGTGTGTGTGTGTGTGTGTGTGTGTGTGTGTGTGTGTGTGTGTGTGTGTGTGTGTGTGTGTGTGTGTGTGTGTGTGTGTGTGTGTGTCTGTCTTCTTGCTTGTATGTCGGCTTGTGAGTAATGTTTTGATTGAGATGTGACAGCAACAGCATTGGTTATAGAGGGTGATTAGTTGTGTGACAGCAGCTCTATCACCTGTCTTGTCTATCTGCTTATTGTCATCCAAGGGCTATACTGCCGTAGGCAAAGATTTCTGTCTCTGTATGTGTGCTTGTGTGTGTGTGTGCTTGTGTGTGTGTTTGTGCGTGTGCATTAGGTGTGTTAACAGCAGGTTATAGAGGGGCATTAGGTGTGTTAACAGCAGGTTATAGAGGGGCATTAGGTGTGTTAACAGCAGGTTATAGAGGGTCATTAGGTGTGTTAACAGCAGGTTATAGAGGGTCATTAGGTGTGTTAACAGCAGGTTATAGAGGGGCATTAGGTGTGTTAACAGCAGGTTATAGAGGGTCATTAGGTGTGTTAACAGCAGGTTATAGAGGGGCATTAGGTGTGTGTTAACAGCAGGTTATAGAGGGTCATTAGGTGTGTTAACAGCAGGTTATAGAGGGTCATTAGGTGTGTTAACAGCAGGTTATATAGAGGGGCATTAGGTGTGTTAACAGCAGGTTATAGAGGGGCATTAGGTGTGTTAACAGCAGGTTATAGAGGGGCATTAGGTGTGTTAACAGCAGGTTATAGAGGGGCATTAGGTGTGTTAACAGCAGGTTATAGAGGGTCATTAGGTCTGTTAACAGCAGGTTATAGAGGGTCATTAGGTGTGTTAACAGCAGGTTATAGAGGGTCATTAGGTGTGTTAACAGCAGGTTATAGAGGGTCATTAGGTCTGTTAACAGCAGGTTATAGAGGGTCATTAGGTGTGTTAACAGCAGGTTATAGAGGGGCATTAGGTGTGTTAACAGCAGGTTATAGAGGGGCATTAGGTGTGTGTTAACAGCAGGTTATAGAGGGTCATTAGGTGTGTTAACAGCAGGTTATAGAGGGGCATTAGGTGTGTTAACAGCAGGTTATAGAGGGTCATTAGGTGTGTGACAGCAGCTCTATCACCTGTCTTGTCTATCTGCTTATTGTCATCCAAGGGCTATACTGCCGCAGGCAGGGATTTCTGTCTCTGTATGTGTGCTTGTGTGTGTGTGTGTGTGTGCGCTTGTGTGTGTGTGTGTGTGTGTGCGTGCGTGCGTGTGTGTGTATGCGTGTGTGTGTGTGTGGGGGTGTGTGTGTGTGTGTTTGTGTTTGAGAGCATGTCCTTGTGTGTGTCTGCCGCAGGGTATGATGGTCTCTTGATTGGGATAAGGCTGCATCCTTGTAATTCTGTTATTTATGGCCCTGTCAGTGTGACTGCAGTTCCTTCCCTGGGTTACACAGCAGCCTGGATTATACAGCAGCCTGATGCTAAACAGCAGCCTGGATTATACAGCAGCCTGGATTATACAGCAGCCTGATGCTAAACAGCAGCCTGGATTATACAGCAGCCTGGATTATACAGCAGCCTGATACTATACAGCAGCCTGGATTATACAGCAGCCTGATTCTAAAGAGCAGACTGGATTATACAGCAGCCTGATGCTAAACAGCAGCCTGGATTATACAGCAGCCTGATACTATATAGTAGCCTGGATTATACAGCATCCTGGACTATACAGCAGCCTGGATTATACAGCATCCTGGTCTATACAGCAGCCTGGACTATACAGCAGCCTGGACTATACAGCAGCCTGGACTATACAGCAGGCTGGACTATACAGCAGCCTGGACTATACAGCATCCTGGACTATACAGCAGGCTGGACTATATAGCATCCTGGTCTATACAGCAGCCTGGACTATACAGCAGGCTGGACTATACAGCAGCCTGGACTATACAGCAGCCTGGACTATACAGCAGGCTGGACTATACAGCAGCCTGGACTATACAGCATCCTGGACTATACAGCAGGCTGGACTATATAGCATCCTGGTCTATACAGCAGCCTGGACTATACAGCAGGCTGGACTATACAGCAGCCTGGACTATACAGCAGCCTCCCATCAGTGTCATGTAGCGACATGTGTGACAGGAGAAGAATGAAAATAGAGTTTTATTTAGAAAGAGACCGACTGGTCCACTCTATGGAGGTTCATTTGTATTACAGTATATTCTTAAACTTAATTTAGCCTGGAGAGGGTTGGTGGACTGCAGAACAAAACTAATGCTGTTTGTGGCACTGAGATGATACTCTCAGTAGGATCAGTAATACAACTGTTGGACAGAACACAATCTGAACAATGTATATCTCCTGACCCTTTCAAACAGCTCTACAAGGGTCTTAAAATATAACATCGAACATACTGTCCTGTGGCCAAGTGGTTGACCAAACACAGCTTAACAAATCACCCTCTGTGTAGCTCCTGATCTGTTCACTCCCACATAAGGGAGTAAAAATATGAAATATTGCAGTGTGGCCAAGTGGTTGACACGGTACATCAGGCTATGAGTCATGCAGTGTGATACATGGATAGTGCTGGGCTCTGAGAGGTCCAGGTTCTTTAACCCTTCTGACAGGCGGTCTGGGCTCTGAGAGGTCCAGGTTCTTTAACCCTCCTGACAGGCGGTCTGGGCTCTGAGAGGTCCAGGTCCTTTAGCCTCCTGACAGGGGGTCTGGGAACTGAGAGGTCCAGGTTCTTTAACCCTCCTGACAGGCGGTCTGGGCTCTGAGAGGTCCAGGTCCTTTAGCCTCCTGACAGGGGGTCTGGGCTCTGAGCGGTCCAGGTTCTTTAACCTCCTGACAGGGGGTCTGGGCTCTGAGAGGTCCAGGTCCTTTAACCTTTCGACAGGGGGTCTGGGCTCTGAGAGGTCCAGGTTCTTTAACCCTCCTGACAGGGGGTCTGGGCTCTGAGAGGTCCAGGTCCTTTAACCTTTCGACAGGGGGTCTGGGCTCTGAGAGGTCCAGGGCCTTTAGCCTCCTGACAGGGGGTCTGGGCTCTGAGAGGTCCAGGTTCTTTAGCCCCCTGACAGGGGGTCTGGGCTCTGAGAGGTCCAGGTTCTTTAACCCTCCTGACAGGGGGTCTGGGCTCTGAGAGGTCCAGGTCCTTTAACCTTTCGACAGGGGATCTGGGCTCTGAGAGGTCCAGGGCCTTTAGCCCCCTGACAGGGGGTCTGGGCTCTGAGAGGTCCAGGGCCTTTAGCCTCCTGACAGGGGGTCTGGGCTCTGAGAGGTCCAGGGCCTTTAGCCTCCTGACAGGGGGTCTGGGCTCTGAGCGGTCCAGGAGCTTTAGCCTCCTGACAGGGGGTCTGGGCTCTGAGAGGTTCAGTGCGTCATACCTAAGAGGACTCAAGGCTGTAATCGCTGCCAAAGGTGCATCAACAAAGTACTGAAATAAGGCTGCAACTTAACAAAATGTTGAAACATTCAACGGGTCTGAATCAACTGTATACTGTATGTGTTTGGTCGGTTAATTTGTAAATGCAAGTAAATCAAATCAAATGTTATTTGTCACAAGCGCTGAATACAACAGGTGTAAACCTTACAGTGAAATGCTTACTTACAAGCCTTTAACCAACAATTCAGTGATAAGCAAAATATGTGTTAAGTATATTTAAAAAAATAAAAGCAACAAATTATTAAAGAGCAATATAAAATAACTTTAGCAAGACTATATACAGTGGGTACCGGTACAGAGTCAATGTAATATGTAATATGTAAATATGTAAATTCATTTGATTAGCTGTACAGGAGCTTTATGGCTTGTGAGTAGAAGCTATTAATAAGTTAATTTTGCGCTCCGGTACCGCTTGCTGTGCGTTAGCAGAGAGAACAGTCTCTGACTAGGGTGGTTGGAGTCTTCGGCAATTTTTTAGACTTCCTCTGACACCGCCTGCTATAGAGGTCCTGGATGGAAGGAGGCTTGGCCCCAGCGATGTACTGGACCTTAAGCACTACCCTCTGTAGTGCTGTCCAGTCGGAGGCCGAGCAGTTGCCGTGCCAGGTAGTGAAACAACCATCGAGGATGCTCTCGATGGTGCAGCTGTAGAACATTGTAAGGATCTGAGGATACATGCCTAATCTTTTCAGTCTCCTGAGGGGGAATGGGCTTTGTCGTGCCCTCTTCACGACGGTGTGTTTGGACCATGACCAGTTTGTTGGTGATGTGGACACCAAGGAACTTGAAGCTCTCAACCTGCTCTACTACAGCCCTGTCGATGAGAATGGGGGCGTGCTCGGTCCTCCTTTTTCTGTCGTCTACAATCATCTCCTTTGTCTTGATCACGTTGAGGTAGAGGTTGTTGTCTTGGCACCTATCACGAGAATTATGTTAACAATGTTCATAACCCAATTCAATTAAACTACTCGGTCTGCAACCCAGAATGTGTAAGATACTGGTTGAATGAAACAGACGGAGGCCCAGCTATGATAGTCAAAATGTTTATTCGCGAGAGCGCTGGTCCGTTGTACAAAACCATTCATTTTATACTGGCTCCTTACGCACATACTTTCACACACAAACAGTCTCCTTTCGCACATACTTTCACACACAAACAGAAGGTATCCTACGCACATACTATATCAATACCCAGCCGATAAAGATTAGGGACCGTGAGAAGCACTCCCTGTCCTCCATCAAGATTACTCAGACAGTCTGTGTTTAAGATACTACTGTATAAAGATGTTGTACAGATATATTGTTTTACACTAATTCTGACTAAAACTACACACATCATGTATTATAATTTCACTGACAAACTACACACATCATTAATAATAATTCTATGATTCTAATATATTTCAGACAATTTTATGGTTTGGGGATGGAATATTCTAATTATTCATTTAAACATATAAATTCCATCAACAGCACCACAGAGTGAACAGGGAGTACAGGAGGGGACTGAGCACGCACCCCTGAGGGACCCCCGTGTTGAGGATCAGTGTGGTGGATGTGTTGTTACTTACCCTTACCACCTGGGGGCGGCACGTAAGGAAGTCCAGGATCCAGTTGCAGAGGGAGGTGTTTCGTCTCAGGGTCCTTAGCTTAGTGATGAGCTTTGTGGGCACTATGGTATTGAACGCTGAGCTGTAGTCAATGAATAGCATACTCACATAAACTCAGCAAGAAAATAAACGATCTCTCACTGTCAACAGTGTTTATTTTCAGCAATCTTAACATATGTAGGTATTTGTATGAACATATGATTCAACAACTGAGTCATAAACTGAATAAGTTCCACAGACATGTGACTATCAGAAATGGAATAATGTGTCCCTGAACAAAGGGGGGGGTCAAAATCAAAAGTAACAGTTAGTATCTGGTGTGGCCACCAGCTGAATTAAGTACTGCATCTCCTCCTCATGGACTGCACCAGATTTGCCAGTTATTGCTTTCAGATGTTACCCCACTCTTCCACCAAGGCACCTGCAAGTTCCAGACATTTCTAGGGGGAATGGCCCTAGCCCTCCGATCCAACAGGTCCCAGACGTGCTCAATGGGATTGAGATCCGTGCTCTTCGCTGGTCATGGCAGAACAGTGACATTCCCGTCTTGCAGGAAAACATGCACAGAATGAGCAGTATGGCTGGTGGCAATACTTTTTTTAAACAAATTATCTTTGATAGACAGGGTCTTGAAAAAGGGACGTTTCTTTTTTTGCTGAGTTTAGGTGTTTATTTTGTCCAGGTAGGAAAGGACAGTGTGGAGTGCAATAGAGATTGCATCATCTGTGGATCTGTTGGGGCTGTATGCAAATTGGGTGGGTCTAGGGTTTCTGGGATAATAGGTCGGTAGTCATTTAGGCAGGATAGTGGGTTCTTGGCACAGGGACTATGGTTGTCTGCTTGAAACATGTTGGTATTACAGACTCAGTCAGGGACAGGTTGAAAATGTCAGTGAAGACACTTGCCAGTTGAATGCTCCACAGGGTTCAATTCTTGGGCCGACTAATTTCTCTGTATGTATCAATGATTGCTCTTGCTGGGGCGGATTCCCTGATCGACCTCTACGTAGACGATACCATTTTGTATACATCTGGCCCTTCTTTGGACACTGTGTTAAGAAACCCCCAAATGAGCTTCAATGCCATACAACACTCCTTCCGTGGCCTCCAACTGCTCTTAAACGCTCATTAAACTAAATTCATGCTTTGCAACCGACCACTGGATTATACAGCAGCCTGATACTATACAGCAGCCTGGATTATACAGCAGCCTGATGCTAAACAGCAACCTGGATTATACAGCAGCCTGATGCTAAACAGCAGCCTGGATTATACAGCAGCCTGATGCTAAACAGCAGCCTGGATTATACAGCGGCCTGGATTATACAGCAGCCTGGATTATACAGCAGCCTGATTGTCACATTCTTTCAAAATCGAACCCAGAAGCAGACCAGGACAAGGAGAGTAGGAAGAAGGTGAGTATTTATTTACAAGTGAATGTGAATGGGTAGATATATCCAGATATCTCCCAACAAGCTAATTCGCCCGGCAACCAGACAGGGTGCCAGGACACCGGAAACACACTCCAGGACAGAAACACAGGCAAACACAGACTCAGGAAGCGGGATTCGTGACAGTACCCCCCCTCCGACGAACGCCACCGGGCGGACTACCTGGAGCGCCAGGGTGGAGGTGGTAGAAGTCACGAAGTAGGTCGTCATCAAGGATCTGACGCCGAGGAATCCAACTCCTCTCCTCTCCTCACCATATCCTTCCCAATCCACGAGATATTGGAAACCTCGACCCCGCCGTCTGGAATCCATTATGCGGCGCACCGTGTAGGCAGGACCACCTCCGATCATCCGAGGAGGAGGAGGACGAGGAGGAGAGTGCAACAGAGGACTGAGGAGAACTGGCTTGAGGCAGGAGACATGAAAGGTGTGGTGTACTCGAAGCGTTGCCAGCCATTTGAGTCGGACCACAACAGGGTTAATGATTCTCTCCACCACAAATGGACGAATGAACTTTGGTGACAGTTTCCTCGACTCAGTCCGTAGAGGAAGATTCCGTGTAGCCAACCAAACCCTATCTCCGACGGTATAAGCGGGGGCAGGCATATGGCGACGATTCGCCTGGATCTGATACCGGTCAGAAACCTTAAGGAGGGCCTTCCTGGCCCGATGCCAGGTCCGGTGGCAACGACGAATGTGGGCCTGGACAGAAGGAACCGAAAGATCCCTCTCCTGAGAAGGAAACAAGGGAGGTTGGTATCAGTACAGGCATTGGAAGGGGGACATCCCAGTGGCAGATGAAGGAAGGGTATTATGGGCATACTCGACCCAGGGTAATTGAGATGACCAAGAGGTGGGATCAGAGGAGACAAGACAACGCAGCGTGGACTCCATCTTCTGGTTGGCTCTCTCCGCCTGACCATTAGATTGTGGGTGAAATCCAGAAGTGAGACTGACTGTAGCTCCAATGGCCAAACAGAAGGATCTCCAGACAGCAGAGGTAAACTGAGGACCACAGTCAGAAACAATGTCACTGGGCAATCCGTGGACCCTGAAAACCTCCCTAACCAGGATCTCGGATGTCTCCGTGGCAGATGGAAGCTTGGAGAGAGGGACAAAATGAGCAAACTTGCTGAATCTGTCCACAATGGTCAGAATGACCGTGTTCCCAACAGAAGGGGGCAATCCCGTGACAAAATCCAGGGCCAGATGGATTATACAGCAGCCTGATGCTAAACAGCAGCCTGGATTATACAGCCCGCACCTGCACGCCCGACCATGATTTAAAATATACAAATACCTAGATGTCTGGTTAGACTGTAAACTGTCCTTCCAGACTCACATTAAACATCTACAATCCAAAATTAAATCTAGACTCAGTTTCCTATTTTGCAGCAAAGCCTCCTTCACTCACAACCATACCCTCGTAAAACTGACGATCCTAACGATCCTCGACTTCGGCGATGTCATCTACAAAATAGCCTCCAACACTAGCCTCCAACACTCTACTCTGCAAACTGGATGCAGTCTATCACAGTGCCATCCATTTTGTCACCATTGCGACCTGTACGCTCTCGTCGGCTGGTAGTGTGTTTATCATAAAATTAAACCTTTCCCTTTTATAAAAACATGTGCTTTGTAGGGAATAGGGTGTCATTTGGGACGCAGACATAATGTACTTCAGGTACGTTCCTTATTAATAGTACATCCAATTTAATTTGCATAACCACCATTCCATTGTGATGGATTTGTCTAGTCAAAACATGCATGACTTCTATTCCTGGTTTAATCAAATATTAATTCAAATGTTGTGTTCCTGAAATAGTGCAGCAGAAAAAGTCGACGCCACAGTTAGCAATGGGGCATATTGATTAATAATCTTAAATTAATTCACATAGTCTACTGCTTAAACACACACACACAAGCGCATCTATGTGCACAAGCGTGCGCACGCACGCACGCACGCACGCACACACACACACACACACACACACACACACACACACACACACACACACACACACACACACACACACACACACACACACACACGGTTGGGGAGAAACTGATTACTTAATGTAATCCGATTACAAAAATTGCAACTGTAATAAATTACGTTACCAGAAAAAGTATTGTAATCAGATTACAGATACTTTATCTTTCGAAAAGGATGTTTGCTGTTTTCTCAATGACATACAATTGACCATTGAAAAAAGGCCAAGTTTAAATTTATTCCACTTGAGTGAGTTTGACCACAAGTCAGACACCACTATGATGACACACAAAATGCTTTTGATTTATTCTAATGTCACTTAATGGGAAAGTAATCCGATTACATTACTGAGTAACTGGTAATCCAAAAGTGGCATTACTGATTCCAATTTTGGACAGGTAACTAGTAACTGTAATGGTGAACTAAATTACTTCTGCCCTCGCTTGGAGGCAAGTAACACTGAAACATGCATGAGAGCATCCGCTGTTCCGGACGACTGTGTGATCACTCTCTCCGTAGCCGATGTGAGTAAAACCATTAAACAGGTCAACGTTTTTATTTATTATTTTCACCTTTATTTAACCAGGTAGGCCAGTTGAGAACCTAATTCTCATTTACAACTGCGACCTGGCCAAGATAAGGCAAAGCAGTGCGACAAAAACAACAACACAGAGTTACACATGGGATAATAAAACGTACAGTCAATAACACAATCTGTATAAATCTGTATACTGTGTGTGCAAATGAAGTAAGGAGGTAAGGCAATAAATAAGCCATATTGGCAAAGTTATTACAATGTTGTGTGACATAACGTGTGATATAAGTGCAGATGAGGATGTGCAAGTAGAAATACTGGTGTGCAAAAGAGCAGAAAAAACTAAAACAAATATGGGATGAGGTAGGTAGTTGGTTGGATGGGCTATTTACAGATGGGCTATGTACAGCTGCAGCGATCGGTAAGCTGCTCTGACAGCTGATGCTTAAAGTTAGTGAGGGAGATACAAGACACCAACTTCAGTGAATTTTGCATTTCGTTCCAGTCAATGGCAGCAGAGAACTGGGAGGAAAGGCGGCCAAATGTGGTGTTGGCTTTGGGGATGACCAGTGAGCTGAGATAAGGTGGAGGTTTACCTAGCAAAGACTTGTATATGACCTGGAGCCAGTGGGTTTGGCGATGAATATGTAGCAAGGATCAGCCAAACAGAACATACAGGTCACAGTGGTGGGAAGCATATCAATCAAATTTGTCAATCAAATTTATTTATGAAGCCCTTCTTACATCAGCTGATGTCACAAAGTGCTGTACGGAAACCCAGCCTAAAACCCTAAAAAGCAAGGAATGCAGGTGTAGAAGCACGGTGGCTAGGAAAAACTCCCTAGAAAGGCCAAAACCTAGGAAGAAACCTAGAGAGGAACCAGGCTATGAGGGGTGGCCAGTCCACTTCTGGCAGTGCCAGGTGGAGATTATAACAGAACATGGCCAAAATGTTCAAATGTTCATAGATGACCAGCAGGGTTAAATAATAATAATCACAGTGGTTGTCGAGGGTGTAACAGGTCAGCACCTCAGGAGTAAATGTCAGTTGGCTTTTCATAGCTGATCATTCAGAGTATCTCAAACACTTCTGCTGTCTCTAGAGAGTTGAAAACAGCAGGTCTGGGACAGGTAGCACGTCCGGTGAACAGCCGCAGGCAGAACAGTTGAAACTGGAGCAGCAACACGGCCAGGTTGACTGGGTACAGCAAGGAGTCATCAGGCCAGGAAGTCCTGAGGCATGGTCCTAGGGCTCAGGTCCTCAGAGAGAGAGAACAAAAGAAAGAAAGAAAGAAAGAAAGAAAGAAAGAAAAAGAGAGAAAGAGAGAGAGAGATTTAGTGAGAGCATACTTAAATTCACACAGGACACTGGATAAGACAGGATAAATACTCCAGATATAACAGACTGACCCTAGCCCACTGACACATAAACTACTGCAGCATAAATACTGGAGGCCGAGACAGGATGGGTCGGGAGACACTGTGGCCCCGCCCCGTCTGTCGATACCCCCGGACAGGGCCAAACAGGCAGGATATAACCCCTAATTCACACCCTAATCAACAGAACCTCCCTGTTCCATCTGGTTTGCTTAACAACTTCTTGACACACCCACCCCGTTACCGGGATCATTTTCATCAACATCCGCTGAATTGCAGCGCACCAAATTTAAATTAAATTCCTAAAAATATTTAATTTTCATGAAATCACAAGTGCAATACAGCAAAACACAGCTTAGCGTGTTGTTAATCCATCTGGCGTGTCAGATTTCAATAAAGCTTTTCGGCGAAAGCATACCAAGCGTTTATTTTTTTATTTTATTTCACCTTTATTTAACCAGGTAGGCTAGTTGAGAACAAGTTCTCATTTGCAACTGCGACCTGGCCAAAATAAAGCATAGCAGTGTGAACAGACAGCACAGAGTTACACATGGAGTAAACAATTAACAAGTCAATAACACAGTAGAAAAAAAATGGGCAGTCTATATACAATGTGTGCAAAAGGCATGAGGAGGTAGGCGAATAATACAATTTTGCAGATTAACACTGGAGTGATAAATGATCAGATGGTCATGTACAGGTAGAGATATTGGTGTGAAAAAGAGCAGAAAAGTAAATAAATAAAAAACAGTATAAAAACAGTATGGGAATGAGGTAGGTGAAAATGGGTGGGCTATTTACCAATAGACTATGTACAGCTGCAGCGATCGGTTAGCTGCTCAGATAGCTGATGTTTGAAGTTGGTGAGGGAGATAAAAGTCTCCAACTTCAGCGATTTTTGCAGTCTTATCTCAGTTCCAGTCACAGGCAGCAGAGTACTGGATCTCACTGATCATCCCTAAAGCCAAATGAGGTGTTGGCTTTCCAGGATGATGCCAGTGAGATACACCTGCTGGAGATGCGTGCTGCTGGATGGGTGTTGCCATCGTGACCAGTGAACTGAGATAAGGCGGAGCTTTACCTAGCATGGACTTGTAGATGACCTGGAGCCAGTGGGTCTGGGGACGAATAAGTCGCAGTGGTGGGTGGTATAAGGTGCTTTAGTGACAAAACGGATGGCACTGTGATAGACTGCATCCAGTTTGCTGAGTAGAGTGTTGGAAGCCATTTTGTAGATGACATCGCCGAAGTCGAGGATCGGTAGGATAGTCAGTTTTACTAGGGTAAGCTTGGCGGCGTGAGTGAAGGAGGCTTTGTTGCGGAATAGAAAGCCGACTCTTGATTTGATTTTCGATTGGAGATGTTTGATGTGAGTCTGGAAGGAGAGTTTGCAGTCTAGCCAGACACCTAGGTACTTATAGATGTCCACATATTCAATGTCCAGTCGGGCATGCGGGTATCGGTTGAAAAGCATGCATTTGGTTTTACTCACGTTTAAGAGCAGCTGGAGGAAGGTCGGAACCATCCAGGGTGGTGATGCTAGTCGGGCATGCGGGTGCAGGCAGCGATCGGTTGAAAAGCATGCATTTGGTTTTACTCACGTTTAAGAGCAGCTGGAGGAAGGTCGGAACCATCCAGGGTGGTGATGCTAGTCGGGCATGCGGGTGCAGGCAGCGATCGGTTGAAATGCATGCATTTGGTTTTACTCGCGTTTAAGAGCAGCTGGAGGCCACGGAAGGAGTGCTGTATGGCATTGAAGTTCGTTTGGAGGTTAGATAGCACAGTGTCCAATGACGGGCCCAAAGTATATAGAATGGTGTCGTCTGCGTAGAGGTGGATCAGGGAATCGCCCGCAGCAAGAGCAACATCATTGATATATACAGAGAAAAGAGTCGGCCCGAGAATTGAACCCTGTGGCACCCCCATAGAGACTGCCAGAGGACCGGACAGCATGCCCTCCGATTTGACACACTGAACTCTGTCTGCAAAGTAATTGGTGAACCAGGCAAGGCAGTCATCCGAAAAACCGAGGCTATTGAGTCTGCCGATAAGAATATGGTGATTGACAGAGTCAAAAGCCTTGGCGAGGTCGATGAAGACGGCTGCACAGTACTGATGGCGGTTATGATATCGTTTAGTACCTTGAGTGTGGCTGAGGTGCACCCATGACCGGCTCGGAAACCAGATTGCACAGCGGAGAAGGTACGGTGGGATTCGCGATGGTCAGTGACCTGTTTGTTGACTTGGCTTTCGAAGACCTTAGATAGGCAGGGCAGGATGGATATAGGTCTATAACAGTTTGGGTCCAGGGTGTCTCCCCCTTTGAAGAGGGGGATGACTGCGGCAGCTTTCCAATCCTTGAGGATCTCAGACGATATGAAAGAGAGTTTGAACAGGCTGGTAATAGGGGTTGCGACAATGGCGGCAGATAGTTTCAGAAATAGAGGGTCCAGATTGTCAAGCCCAGCTGATTTGTACGGGTCCAGGTTTTGCAGCTCTTTCAGAACATCTGCTATCTGGATTTGGGTAAATGAGAACCTGGAGAGGCTTGGGCGAGGAGCTGCGGGGGGGGGCGGAGCTGTTGGCCGAGGTTGGAGTAGCCAGGCGGAAGGCATGGCCAGCCGTCGAGAAGTGCTTATTGAAGTTTTCGATAATCATGGATTTATCGGTGGAGACCGTGTTACCTAGCCTCAGTGCAGTGGGCAGCTGGGAGGAGGTGCTCTTGTTCTCCATGGACTTCACAGTGTCCCAGAACTTTTTGGAGTTGGAGCTACAGGATGCAAACTTCTGCCTGAAGAAGCTGGCCTTAGCTTTCCTGACTGACTGCGTGTATTGGTTCCTGACTTCCCTGAACAGTTGCATATCACGGGGGCTATTCGATGCTATTGCAGTCCGACACAGAATGTTTTTGTGCTGGTCGAGGGCAGTCAGGTCTGGAGTGAACAAAGGGCTGTATCTGTTCTTGGTTCTGCTTTTTTTGAACGGAGCATGCTTATCTAAAATGGTGAGGAAGTTACTTTTAAAGAATGACCAGGCATCCTCAACTGACGGGATGAGGTCAATGTCCTTCCAGGATACCCGGGCCAGGTCGATTAGAACGGCCTGCTCACAGAAGTGTTTTAGGGAGCGTTTGACAGTGATGAGGGGTGGTCGTTTGACTGCGGCTCCGTGGTGGATACAGGCAATGAGGCAGTGGTCGCTGAGATCCTGGTTGAAGACAGCGGATGTGTATTTGGAGGGCCAGTTGGTCAGGATGACGTCTATGAGGGTGCCCTTGTTTACAGAGTTAGGGTTGTACCTGGTGGGTTCCTTGATGATTTGAGTGAGATTGAGGACATCTAGCTTAGATTGTAGGACTGCCGGGGTGTTAAGCATATCCCAGTTTAGGTCACCTAACAGAACAAACTCTGAAGCTAGATGGGGGGCGATCAATTCACAAATGGTGTCCAGGGCACAGCTGGGAGCTGAGGGTGGTCGGTAGCAGGCGGCAACAGTGAGAGACTTATTTCTGGAGAGAGTAATTTTCAAAATTAGTAGTTCAAACTGTTTGGGTATGGACCTGGAAAGTATGACATTACTTTGCAGGCTATCTCTGCAGTAGACTGCGACTCCGCCCCCTTTGGCAGTTCTATCTTGACGGAAGATGTTATAGTTGGGTATGGAAATCTCTGAATTTTTGGTGGCCTTCCTGAGCCAGGATTCAGACATGGCAAGGACATCAGGGTTGGCAGAGTGTGCTAAAGCAGTGAGTAAAACAAACTTAGGGAGGAGGCTTCTGATGTTGACATGCATAAAACCAAGGCTTTTTCGATCACAGAAGTCAACAAATGAGGGTACCTGGGGACATGCAGGGCCTGGGTTTACCTCCACATCACCCGCGGAACAGAGAAGGAGTAGTATGAGGGTGCGGCTAAAGGCTATCAAAACTTGTCACCTAGAGCGTTGGGGGCAGAGGATAAGAGGACCAGGTTTCTGGGCATGGTAGAATATATTCAGGGCATAATGCGCTGACAGGGGTATGGTGGGGTGCGGGTACAGTGGAGGTAAGCCCAGGAACTGGGTGATGATGAGAGAGGTTGTATCTCTGGACATGCTGGTTGTAATGGGTGAGGTCACCGCATGTGTGGGAGGTGGGACAAAGGAGGTAACAGGGGTATGCAGAGTGGATCTAGGGGCTCCATTGTGAACTAAAACAATGATAACTAACCTAAACAACAGTATACAAGGCATATTGACATTTGAGAGAGACATACAGCGAGGCATACAGTAATCACAGGTGTTGAATTGGGAAAGCTAGCTAAAAACAGTAAGCGAGGCTAATCAGCTAGCACAACAAACAGCAGGTAAAATGGCGTTGACTAGGCAACTGAACCGACAGATAAAACAAACAAGCAGAATGGAGTACCGTGATTAATGGACAGTCCAGTGTGCGTCAGCTATGTAGCCAAGTGATCAGTGTCCAGGGGGCAGCGGTGGATGGGCAGGGAAGCTGGACTGGCGAGTGTTATCCAGGTTTAAAAAGAAACTAACAATGACTAAATAGCTTGTAGCTAGTTAGCTGGTTAGCGTCTGGAGGTTCTTGAGTGAGTCATAAAAATAAAATTAAAATTAAAAGTAATAGCGATTCCGTATCACAGTGGGTGAGGCAGGTTTCCGGAAGGTATAAACAAAATAAAAATCAAAAAGAGATAGAAAGTAAATGGGTTCAGAGAGTGTTTGGGACGCGGTGATTCAGACGGTCAGCAGGCCTGTGCTAACAAGCTAACAGTTCTTAGGCCCGGGCTAGACAAGCTAGCCGTTAGCAGGCCGAATTAGCAAGCAGGGAGATAGCGAGGGTTTATGTAAGAACATCTCTCTGAGTAGACAAATATTACAAACAGCTAGCCGCCAAGTAGATTAGTCACGAAAGTCAGAAAAGCAATAAATTAAATCGCTTACCTTTGATGATCTTCGGATGATTGCACTCACAAGACTCCCAGTTACACAATAAATGTTCCTTTTGTTCCATAAAGATTATTTTTATATCCAAAATACCTCCATTTGTTTGGTGCATTATGTTCAGTAATCCACAGGCTCGACCGGTTATGACGTAAAACTATACGTTTTTTTATAATTAATCCTCAGGTTGTTTTTACAATATATAATCGATAATATGTCAAATGGAATGTAGCTTCTTCAATAGGAAGAGAGAGAGAAAAATGGCTGTTCCAAGCTGTTGCGCATGAAAAACTCTGCTGGCACCCTGCCATCCACTGATGAAATGGGTTCTTTCTTGCTAATTTTTCAAAATAAAAGCCTGAAACTATGTCTAAAGACTGTTCACACCTCGAGGAAGCCATAGGAAAAGGAATCTGGTTGATATCCCTTTAAATGGAGGCAAGGCATCCAATGGAACAGAGAACTTTCAGGAAAAACAGCACTTTCGCCTGCAATATCAGTTCTGTTATACTCACAGACAATATTTTGACAGTTTCTGAAACTTTAGAGTGTTTTCTATCAGTACTAACAGTCTGTTTAATAGTGGTTTTAACATGCAGCACTAACAGCCTGTTTAATAGTGGTTTTAACATGCAGTACTAACTGAAGTCAGGTTGATTCATTGCTACCTGAAAATATTATTTTGAAATAGCTGTCAGACATTTGTTACAGTGAAATGTCAGAGAGAGAGAGAGAGAGAGAGAGAGAGAGAGAGAATTTGTAAACAAATCCAATCTTGATAAACTCCCATATCTATTAGGTGAAATATCAGTGTGCCACCACAGCAGCAGGATTTGTGACCTGTTGCCACAAGAAAAGGGCAACCAGTGAGGAACAAATGCATTTTCCCTTTCCTGCTTCACCAATTTTGCACTAGCCAATAACATAACATTTGAAATATCCAATAACATAACATTTAAAACTTTTGTGAGTTTAATGTTTACTGATCATTTCTGATTGTTGATTTAACGCAGAGAGAGAGAGAGAGAGAGAGAGAGAGAGAGAGAGAGAGAGAGAGAGAGAGAGAGAGAGAGAGAGAGAGAGAGAGAGAGAGAGAGAGAGAGAGAGAGA
>NC_060194.1:43984610-43989610 GCF_021184085.1 Oncorhynchus gorbuscha | reverse complement strand
GAACCTGCAGGAGCGAGACACTGCTTTCTATGTTTGCAGAGAACAACAGGGTGTTGTTCAGGGTCATGTCAAGGTTCTTCACACTCTGGAAATGGGAGACACCGAAGTTGTCAACAGTGATGGAGAGGTCTTGGAGTGGGCAAGCCTTCCTGGGAGGAAGAGCAGCAATATTTTGTCAAGGTTCAGCTTGAGGTCGTTGGCCGACATCCAAGCTGAGATATCTGCCAGGCACGCAGAGATGTTTGTCGCCACCTGGGTCTCAGAAGGGCAGGAAGGAGTAAAGTAGTTGAGTGTCATCCGCATGGCAAGGATAGGAGAGACCGTGTGAGGATATGACGGAGCTGAGTGACTTTGTGTATATAGAGAAGAGAAGAGGGCCTAGAACTGATCCCTGGGGAACACCAGTAGTGAGTGCATGTGGTGCAGACACAGATCCTCTCCACTCCACCTGGTAGGAGCGTCCACCCAGGAAGGATGCAATACAAGAATGTGCAGAGCCTGAGACGCCCAACCCTGAGAAGGTGTAGTGGAGCATCTGACGGTTCACGGTGTTGAAGGCATTTAATAATGGAGAAGGAGCGGATGGCTGCCGTTTTACAGCGTCCTAACCAATAAAGTTCCAACAGGAGTTTACCTTATTGTCTTTGTGAGCAATGGAACGCAAGTGACTACCATGAGGAAAAAGCGTGATCACAAAATGGCTGCTTGATGGACATCTTATATTTTCTGCTCTCATTCACTCCCACAACAACATAGAAGCCTCGTTATAATTTCTATTGCTGGTTGACATCTAGTGGAACCCATAGGCAGTGCAACATCATTCTTATCTCAAGGTGATTTCATTGGGGACTCTGGTGAATACATACAAGCTCAGATTTCTGACTTCCTGTTTTCATTTCAACTCAGGATTTTGCCTGCCAATATGAGTTCTGTTATACTCACAGACATCAGTCAAACAGTTTTAGAAACGTCAGAGTGTTTTCTATCCAATACTAATAATAATATGCAAATATTAGCAATTATGACTGAGGAGCAGGCCGTTTGATATGGGCACCTTTCATCCAAGCTACCCCTGCAGCCATAAAAAGTTAACTCATATCATAGGACACCTACTAGTCTAGGGTAAGAACTGCCAGACTAAATGCCTAAGACCCCCACCAAGAGCCTCGCGGTGTTCGACCAGCAGCCATGGAAGACCAAGACTTTTCCACTCTCTCTCCTGAGTATTTTGACCTTCAGGAGAGCTTCAGTAAGAGGCAATCCACCACCCTCCCTCCTCATCGTTCATACGACTGCGCAATAGAACTCCTACCCGGCTCGACCCCTCCCCGGGGCTGACTGTTCTCTCTCTTGACCCCTGAAGCAGCAGTCATGGACAAATACATCTGGGAGTCGCTGGAGGTAGGTTTCATTATCTCCTCTACATACCCAGCTGGTGCAGCCTTCTTCGTGTGAAAGAAGGATGGAGGTTTGCTTCCCTCCATTGATTACAGAGGGCTGAACAGGATTATGATTAAGAATCATTAACACCTAACCCTGACATCCGCCACCTTGGAATTGCCCCATGGGACCCAATTCTTCACCAAACTGGACCTCCTCGATGCTTACAATCTGGTGAGAATCAGGGAGGGAGACGAATGGAAGACTGCCTACTATCAGTATTTAGTCATTCCCTTCAGATTATCAAACTCACCGGCAGTCTTCCAAGCATTGCTCAATGATACACTTAAGGATGTGTTGAATCGGTTTGTCTTTGTTAATCTCAACGACATCATGATCTTCTCAAGACCCTCCCAGGACATATCCGGCACATCCGCCAACTTGTTGATTTTCTCGGCCACATTATCTCTACCGCCGGCATCCAAATGGACCCTGTAAAGGTGAGGGCGGTCACAGACTGGCCCAGTTCCCCTTCATATCAAACAAGTCCAATGGTTCCTCGGGTTTGCCAATTTTTACAGGCGTTTTAAAAACAACTTTGGTGTGCCTCTCATGGCCCTAACCTGCAAGTCCCAGAAACGTTTTTGCTGGACCCCGAGGCTGACAGGGCATTCAGGGAGCTCAAGAGGCGTTTCACGCCCGGACCCATCCTCGTCCAACCTGATCCTACTCGTCCCCTTGTGGTAGAGGTGGATGCCTCGGACACCAGAGCAAGGGTGGTCCTTTCACAGTGGAACAAGGAGGACAAGAAACTGCACCCATGTGCCTTTCTCTCCAAGTGGTTGTCGCCAACGGAATGCAACTACGAAGTAGGCAACCGGGAGCTCTTGGCAGTTAAGTGAGCCCTTGAGGGGTAGAGACACTGGTTGGTGGGGGCAGCTAATCTTTTTGTGATCTGGACGGACCATAAGAACTTGGTCTCCATTCAAAAAGCCAAAAGGGGGCCTTCCGAGTGGCGCAGTGGTCTAAGTCTGTGCCACTAGAGATTCAGAGTTTGAGTCCAGGCTCTGTCGCAGCCAGCCGTGACCGGGAGACCCAAGGCGCGGCGTACAATTGGATTAGGGGAGGGTTTGGCCGGCAGGGATGTCCTTGTCCCATCGCGCACTAGCGACTCCTGTGGCGGGCTGGGCGCAGTGCATGCTGACATGGTCGCCAGGTGTATGGTGTTTCCGCCAACACATTGGTGCAGCTGGCTTCCGGGTTCAGTGGGCATTGTGTCAAGAAGCAGTTGGGTTGTGTTTCGGAGGACGCACAGCTCTAGACCTTCGTCTCTCCTGAGTCCGTATGGGAGTTGCGGTGATGAGACAAAATTGGGGAGAAAAAGGTGTACAAAAAAATAAAGAAAATTAAAGAAGCAATTTGAACCATGTGCGTCCGTGTCCTGAGTGAGTTTTTGAGACTTAGTGTTTGGTGTTTTTCTAGTGTTTGGTGTTTTTCTAGTGTTTGGTGTTTTTCTAGTGTATCCTGATCCGGTGGATACCGTTTCTCAGTAAAGTATTTATGTTTAACCTTAACCACTGATTTCTCAGTTGGTCTCTTCTCTTCACCTGGGTCCAACCTCTCCATGTCACAGACAGTACTGAAAGTACGGTGGCCCTAGCTAGCAAAAGACAGTACTAGACAGGAATTAGGACAAAAATGATATCTCTTCCAGAGAGAGCAGGAATTCTCTAGTTTAAGATGTCCAAATTTTGACATATCAGATGTTTCAGTGCCCCTTCAAAACTTGAAAGTACATATATCATATTTCAGTAAGCAACATCTGTCTACATCAATTAATCATAATGATTTAACATTCAGTATTATCTGAGTATAGGACTCTGAGATTACCTGAAATGTATGAACCTAACCAGGAAAAATATATGTCTTCCACAATGTACCAATATTCCAGCTTCAACACTGTTGTCTATGATCTGGGTTTCAGAGAAAAATCTAATAACCCATATCTATAGCTTACAGCAAGTTGGAAAAACTCCTGGCCCTATTTATGAGACTTATGAGACGAGACGTGATCCCATGTTAGTGTCTCAGCGACATTCACAGATGCTAGGAGCTTCAGCCAAAGTCATAAAGTGGTGTGCTCACCGGTAAAGTGGTGCTTTTCAGACCAATGACCTGATGGGTGGAACGGAGCGCTCTCTCCTCGAACACCAGAGTCAGAGAGAACAACAGCTGTGCCTCAGTACCCTACAGGTGTGCTATATTAATTGGACCAGTTTCTCACAGCAGGAAAATAATCCTGCAACAACAGGAAATTATAATTATTATGTGGATTATAATTAATGAACATTTTTCCAGGGTTGGATACATTTTTATTTAGGATGAATCAAGAGTCGATAAAACATTTTT
This sequence comes from Oncorhynchus gorbuscha, assembly GCF_021184085.1. NCBI lineage: Eukaryota > Metazoa > Chordata > Actinopteri > Salmoniformes > Salmonidae > Oncorhynchus > Oncorhynchus gorbuscha. The sequence continues at coordinate 43,985,821 of NC_060194.1, read as the reverse complement.
GAAGTGGAAATTACAAACTTTAGAATTATTTTTAAATCCTCAAATACACTGCTTTCCTGCTGCACAAGAAAATGATCTGCGACCACTGAGTGATCAAATTAAGAGAGGACACCTGTACCTCCTCTCACCTCCCCAAGTACAAGTCTTTAACAATAATAGTCACAGAGCAATTTTTTTTAAATGCTGCTGTTGAGTTAGGTACACTACGAAACAATGTTTTTTTTAAACCAGCATGGTGACAAACTTCTTCTTTTTTTTAAAACCAGCATTAATTTGTTTTTCTCCATATTGGTCTCTCAGTGGTAAAATGCCTTTCAGCAAAATAGTGGACTGTGAACAGTGAAAGCACTTTGGCAGCAATTACAACAAAGGTGGTTTGATCAACTCAAATTGTTTCACTTGGCAACGTAGTTTAATGCGAACGTAGTTTAATGCGAAGGTTTGTGGTAGTATTTGACTAAAAGACAACATAGCACAGAAGCAGCTCATCAAGGTAACTGTCAAGAACAATATCTAACTAATAGGGAGACGTGTGTTTGAAGTTATATTTAGGTAGTAAGAGAGGATTTTTAACAGGAAAGACATGAGAAATCGATTAAATTAACCAAGTTGTTTATGGCGAGATATAAAGTGCCTTTCGGAATGTACTCAAACCTCTTGGATTTTTTCACATTTTGTTATGTTACAGTCTTAATCTAAAATGTATTAAATTGTTTCCCCCCCCCCCCATAATCAATCTATACACAATACCCCATAATGACTAAGTAAAAAGATGTCTTTAGAAATGTTTGCTAATTTATAAAAACATTTTTTGTTGAAAAATCACATTTACATAATTATTCAGACTCAGTACTTTGTTGAAGCACCTTCGGAAGCGAATTACAACCTCAAGTCTTCTTGGGTATGACACTACAAGCTTGGCACATCTGTATTTGTTGAGTTTCTCCCATTCTTCTCAGCTGATCCTCACAAGCTCTGTCAGGTTGGATGAGGAGTGTTGCTGCACAGCTATTGTCCGGTCTCTCCAGAGATGTTTGATCGGGTTCAATTCCGGGCTCTGGCTCGGCCACTCAAGGACATTCAGAGACTTGTCCCGAACCACTGCATTGTCTTGGCTGTGTGCTTAGGGTCGTTGTCCTGTTGGACGTGTGACGGAACGGTCTAAACACTGAGTCTACAAAATATTAAGGACACCTTCCTAATATTGAGTT
>NC_060194.1:43977110-43982110 GCF_021184085.1 Oncorhynchus gorbuscha | reverse complement strand
AACTCTTCCGGGGGGCTATTCAACAATACATAACATAGCTTCTGACAGTTCGTCACCACATACGTCTACCACCGCAAAATAGCAATCACCTCTGCCACGTTTCCATCTGTTAAGTAAGGAAGTCAGTGTGTGTGTGTGTGTGTGTGTGTGTGTGTGTGTGTGTGTGTGTGTGTGTGTGTGTGTGTGTGTGTGTGTGTGTGTGTGTGTGTGTGTGTGTGTGTGTGTGTGTGTGTGTGTGTGTGTGTGTGTGTGTGTGTGTGTGTGTGTGTGTGTGTGTGTGTGTGTGTGTGTGTGTGCACAATTCCTCCTGATACTAGACCCACACTGTACTGTTTTTGTCATCTGAGCTAGTCCTGGAGGGAAGCTAGTCCTGGAGGGGAAGCTAGTCCTGGAGGGAAGCTAGTCCTGTAGGGAAGCATGAAGATATCGATCGGCTCCTGATCACCTCCATATTGACATCTCTGTTTAATCTGGTATTTAATCTGGTATTAACCTGATAATGATCCTTTTGTGCATTACCTCATCCCTCATTTATTTACCTCTCCCTGGCCTCTGTCCCTCATTTATTTACCTCTCCCTGTCCTCAGTCCCTCATTTATTTACCTCTCCCTGGCCTCAGTCCCTCATTTATTTACCTCTCCCTGGCCTCTGTCCCTCATTTATTTACCTCTCCCTGTCCTCTGTCCCTCATTTATTTACCTCTCCCTGGCCTCAGTCCCTCATTTATTTACCTCTCCCTGGCCTCTGTCCCTCATTTATTTACCTCTCCCTGGCCTCTGTCCCTCATTTATTTACCTCTCCCTGGCCTCTGTCCCTCATTTATTTACCTCTCCCTGGCCTCTGTCCCTCATTTATTTACCTCTCCCTGGCCTCTGTCCCTCATTTATTTACCTCTCCCTGGCCTCATTTATTTACCTCTCTGGCCCTGTCCCTCATTTATTTACCTCTCTGGCCTGGCCTCTGGCCTCTGTCCCTCATTTATTTACCTCTCCCTGGTCCCTCATTTATTTCCCTCATTTATTTCTCCCTGGCCTCTGTCCCTCATTTATTTACCTCTCCCTGGCCTCTGTCCCTCATTTATTTACCTCTCCCTGGCCTCTGTCCCTCATTTATTTCTCTCCCGCTGTCCTGTTTGATCTGGTTCATATTGTTACTATGTCTTCTGGACTCACCGTTGACAGCTGAGCTGACACCGTTTTGTTGGACTTTTCTTTTGATGTGCATCCACCATTAAACATTTTGTCAAAGCATATGTCTACTGCCATCAAGTGTAAAAAAAAAAAAGGTTCTAAATCCCAGGCCAACACACAGAAAATATTGTAAAGCTATTTTTTATTATTATTGTTCTTTACTGAAACGTTAAAGTCCCCTATATAGGGGACTTTGAGCTGTTCTGACCCGGTTGTGACTGACATCGTGGGTGTACAAAGTGCCCTGTGAACGTCGTAGGGTCCAATGCCTTATAGTGCTAGAAAACCCCCGCCTGTCTGCTCTCCTGCTACCACTCCGTCAGCTGACGTGAAGTGTCAGGTTTCACATGCAATGAGCAGGGATCCATTCTGAACAGATGTTTTTCCCGACCACTCGACCAAACGTTTGGTCCCCCTCTGGCTACAGGTCATCGGTGGCTGGGTGTGACATGGTCCCGGTGACGGTAGTGGCAGCAGCGGACAAGACTGAAGCTGAACGCTCCTTTTTCAGCTGTGTGGTAAAGTCATTAAATCAATCAGGGCCGGGTTTGGCAGACCAGGGCCAACTCAGTCTCCATGGAGACCAGCCAAGTGGAGGAGTGTGCAATATCTCAGAAAAGGAGGGACAGGCAGAGCAAACCATAGAAATCCATGAAACATAATGATTAAATCCACAAAAAAAGATCTGATTTCACCAATACCACCACCACTACCACCAACACCACTAGCACCACCATCACTAACACCACCACCACTAGCACCACTACCACCTCCACCACCACCACTAACACCACCACCACTACCACCAACACCACTAGCACCACCATCACTAACACCACCACCACTAATACCACCACCACTAACACCACCAACACTAATACCACCACCACTAACACCACCACCACTAATACCACCACCACTAACACCACCACCACTAGCACCACCATCACTAACACCACCACCACTAATACCACCACCACTACCACCAACACCACTAGCACCACCATCACTAACACCACCACCACTAACACCACCACCACTAATACCACCACCAACACTACCACATCCACCACCACCACTAACACCACCACCACCACCAACACCACTAGCACCACCATCACTAACACCACCACCACTAATACCAACACCACTAACACCACCATCACTAACACCACCACTACTAACACCACCACCACTAACACCACCACCACCAACTACCACCACCACTAGCACCACCACCACTAACACCACCACCACTAATACCACCACCAACACTACCACATCCACTAATACTACCACCTCCACCACCAACACCACCTCCACCACCACCACTAACACCACCACCACTACCACCAACACCACTAGCACCACCATCACTAACACCACCACCACTAATACCACCACCACTAACACCACCACCACTAGCACCACCACCACTACCACTACTAACGCCACCACCACTAATACCACCACCACTAACACCACCACCACCTCCACCACCAACACCACATTTAGCACCACCAGTCACTACCACTACCAGAGCGCCACCACCACTACCACCACCACCACTAACACCACCACCACTACCACCAACACCACTAGCACCACCACCACCACCACCACACACCACATTTACCACCACCATTTAAGTCACCACCAACACCTCCACCACTAGCACCACCACCACACCACTACCACCACCACCACTAATACCACCACCACTAACAACCACCACTACCACCAACACCACTAGCACCACCACCACTACCACTACTAACACCACCACCACTAATACCACCACCACTAACACCACCAACACCTCCACCACTAGCACCACCACCACTACCACTACTAACACCACCACCACTAATACCACCACCACTAACACCACCACCACCTCCACCACCAACACCACTAGCACCACCACCACTACCACTACTAACACCACCACCACTAACACCACCACCACCAACACTACCACCATCCACCACCATACTACCACCTCCACCACCAACACCACTCCACCACCACCACTAACACCACCACCACTAACACCACCAACACCACTAGCACCACCATCACTAACACCACCACCACTAATACCACCACCACTAACACCACCACCACTAACACCACCACCACTACCACCACCACCACTACCACCACCACCACTAATACCACCACCACTAACACCACCACCACCACTCCACCACTAACACCACATTTACACCACCATTTAAGTCATTTACATCCACCGCTCCTTATCCACTAACACATCAGCACCACTAACACCACCACCACCACCACTAATACCACTAACACCACTACCACCAACACCACTAGCACCACCACCACTACCACTACTAACACCACCACCACTAATACCACCACCACTAACACCACCACCACCTCCACCACTAGCACCACCACCACTACCACTACTACCACCACCACCACCACTAATACCACCACCACTAACACCACCACCACCACCACACACCCAACCACCACTAGCACCACCACCACTACTACCACCACCACCACCACTAACACCACCACCACCACCACCACCACTACCACCACCACCACTACTACCACCACCACCACTACCAATACCACCACCACTAACTACCACCACCACTCCCACCACACCACCACCACTACCACCACCACCACCACTACCACTACCACCACCACACCACTACCACCACCACCACTACTACCACCACCACCACTACACCACCACCACCACTAACACCACCACTAATACCACCATCAACACTACCACATCCACTAATACTACAACCTCCACTACTACCACTACCACCTCTACCACCACCTCCACCACCACATTCACTAACACCAGCACCTCCACCACTACCACCACCACCACTACCACCACTACCACCACCACCACCACATCCACTAATACCACCACCTCCACCACCACCACTAATACCACCACCACTAATACCACCACCTCCACCACCACCACTAATACCACCACATCCACCACCACCACTAATACCACCACCACTAACACCACCACCACTAATACCACCACCAACACCACCACCGCTAATACTACCACCACCACCACCACCACTCCACTAACTATCCACCTCCACCACCATACTACCACCTCCACCACCACCACCACCACCTACCACCACCACCACCACTATTTCCACTACTTCCACTACAACCACTACTACGACCACCATCACCACCACTACCACTACTACCACCACCACCTCCACCACCACTACTACCATAACCACTACAACCATTACTACCACTACCACTACCACTGCCACCACCACCACTACTACCACCACCATGACCACCACCACCATTTCTACCACCATCACCACCACCATTCAACCACCATCACCACTACAACCACCACCACCACCACTACCACCATTTACCACCACCACTACTACCACCATTACCACACCACCACTACATCCCAAACATCACCACCACCACCACCACCAACCACCACCACCACCACTACCATCCACCACCCACCACCTCCACCCCCACCACCACTACTACCACCACCACCACTCCCACCACCACTAATACCACCACCACCACTCCCACCACCACCACCACTACCACCACTACTACCACCACCACCACTACTACCACCACCACCACTACTACCACCACCCCCACTACTACCACCACCACCACTCCCACCACCAGTACTACCACCACCACCACTCCCACCCCCACCACCACCACTCCCACCCCCACCACCACTACTACCACCACCACCACTACTACCACCATTACCACCAC
>NC_060194.1:43967110-43972110 GCF_021184085.1 Oncorhynchus gorbuscha | reverse complement strand
TCACTAAAGACGTCAGTCAGTCTGCGGTACTCCTCTTCAATGGAGATTATATTCTCTCTCTGAAATCCCACTTTCACACACAGAGGCTACTGATGCACAAACATGCACATTGAAACAACCTGCTAGAGGAGAAAGCTAAATAAATAGATCTGGCTTTCGTCCAACAACGTTTTCCAGTTGCCAAATTGAAAAAAGCATCTAAACATAATTTTCAAACTTAACTTGAGGTCCTCATCCGTGGAGGAAAACAGCATTTCAAAGTCAATCTCTGCAGCAATCTGTCTCCCCTGGCTGTGTTGCTCTGTGTGAGTTGGAGAGGTGAGGTGTGGGAGTCAGTGACAGTTAGCCTCTTTGTGTCGGCCATGACTCTAGAGGAATCCATAGTGACATGGAGGGAGAATTCAATCAAGCTGTTTCTCGAATAGCCAATCCCAAATGCATGGATGAAATTGTCAAAGGAAGCTCTTTTCAGAGCAATTGAAACAGGAACCAGCTGAGAGGTGATAATTGATACTGATTGAGTGAGTGACTGGTTGGTTGTTCGACAAACCAGTAAAAACCAAGCACCACGGGCAACTCTTTTGTTGCTGAGAACTTGTAGTGTATTTGAGGTTTAAAAAGGCTTTCAAACGTTATTCATTTCCACTTTAAAAAGTCAGAATTGATTTTCCCTAACAAAAAAAAACGCATCAAAACCTACAAAAAAAAGATTTGCATTTCCTGTTGCTGCAGGATTATTTTCCTTCCTAATTTTAAGATCCTACACCTGTACAGTAGAGCGCGCGACCAACGCTCCACACATCGCCACCTTTCCAATAACGACATTTCCAATCTGACTTCTGTTTCCTTTCCTGTCTAGTTTCCAGGAATGAAGCCGGGAGCCAGCCGTCGTCTCACAGACAGACGGACGGACAGACTGGGTGAAAACCTCCTCCACTACATCCATCTCAGAGCTCAGCGAAGCTCAGCAGAGTGGCAGAAATCAATGGTTGAGACGGTTATCAGGGCGTATGTTAATAATGCATTGTGGCCCCATGGCAGAGCGGGCCATGCCTGTGGCAGGAGAGGGGGATAATTGATCAGGGAGAGAACCTGTTGTAATTAATATTTCAGAGAAGGAGAGGTAGGGATGAGAAAGAGGGAGGGAAGGAGGGAGAGAGACAGTGAGGGGGATGAGGGAGATGGAACTAGGGGGAGGGGTGGTGGAGAAAGAGGGAGAGAGTGATGAGTGAGCTGGGACTAGGGGGTTGGGCGTCTAGGGAGAGAGAGGGATGAATGGGGGGGGGGGGTGAGTGAGAGAGAGAGAGAGAGGTGGCCAGGACCTCCAGTGCCACCATGATCTCTCTCAGTCAGGCCAATTCAGAGGTAATTTTCTCTGTCTGTCTGCCTGTGTGTGTTTTACAGATAGAGGTCAAAGAGAAGATGCTAACACTCCCCGAGTTAAACAGAGGTGATCGAAACGGGTCGTACTGAGATGTTTACAAGGCTGACAGGCTACTTCAAAGGTAAATAACCGGAAGGGGTCTGAACTCTTAACGCTCAGACAGACAGAACGTGATGGACAGACCCCTACAACATGAGAATCCAACATGGCTGCTGGACAAAAAATAATGTTTACAGAAATATCCCAGTTGTATTCCTTCTTGAACTCTTAGCAGAAGTTAGCATAGTCTATCTACCTACTAAGGTGATAGTGTTAATGCATTAGTTTAACCTTATTATGGAAACTTATAGTGTACACTGACCTGTTCACTGAATAACTCACTAAGGGCCGTTGGGAAAATAACTTGAAATATCTGGGGGGGTAAACCTTTTTTTTTAACAACTAAAGAAATTGCTGTGTGTGTGTGTGTGCTCAAATCCATCCATCCATCCCTGCATGTATGCATGTATGCGTGTGTGTGTGTGTGTGTGTGTGTGTGTGTGTGTGTGTGTGTGTGTGTGTGTGTGTGTGTGTGTGTGTGTGTGTGTGTGTGTGTGTGTGTGTGTGTGTGTGTGTGTGTGTGTGTGTGTGTGTGTGTGTGTGTGTGTGTGTGTGTGTGTGTGTGTGTGTGTGTGTGTGTGTGTGTGTGTGTGTGTGTGTGTGTGTGTCAGTGCTTGAGTTCGCTTTTGTGTTGATCTCCATTTTATGTACGTTTGCCTCAGAGGAGGTGGGGGGGACGGGGGCATAGGGGGACGGGCTCATTGTAATGTCTGGAATGGAGGATTTGGTTAACATCTACACTGAGTGTACGACCCCCCCCACACACACACACGTTTTGTCTTGTACATTCACCCTCCGAATGGCACATATACACAATCCATGGGGCAGCAGGGTAGCCTAGTGTTTAGAGCGTTGGACTCGTAACCGGAAGGTTGCAAGTTCAAATCCCGAGCTGACAAGGTAGAAATCTGTCGTTCTGCCCCTGAACAGGCAGTTAACCCACTGTTCCTAGGCCGCCATTGAAGATAAGAATTTGTTCTTAACTGAATTGCCTAGTTAAATAAAGGTAAAATAAAAATACAAAAATGTCTCGATAGTCTCAAGGCTTAAAAAATCCTTCATATTGACCCGTCTCCTCACATTTATCTACACAGATTGAAGTGGATTTAACAAGCGTCATCAATAATCCTTCACCTGGATTCACCCGGTCTGTAATGTAATGGATACATGAACACTACATATTCTGTATAAAGCATTTATTTATTTGCTTATTAAAGTGGGTGAAAAAAAAGACATTGAAATTAATGTTATATTTGTTTCTCTTAAAACAAATCTAAGTGTCCCCAATGCCTAAAAAGTACAAGCAAGCCGTGAGAGAGAGAGTTGACAAGTTCACAAGGCTATATTTTGTCTGATGGCTCTTGTGTGTGTGAGAGAGAGAGAGAGAGAGAGAGAGAGAGAGAGAGAGAGAGAGAGAGAGAGAGAGAGAGAGAGAGAGAGAGAGAGAGAGAGAGAGAGAGAAGAGAGAGAGAGAAAGAGAGAGAGAGAGAGAGAGAGAGAGAGAGAGAGAGAGAGAGAGAGGAGACAGACAGACAGACAGAAAGGCTTTTCAATTCTCTTTCTTCCCTAAACCCAGCAGTGTTTGCATGAATCATAACCGTTATTTCAAAGCCCCTTCATTATTATAAATTAAACATGCATAAAACAAACAGTTTCATAATGAAGCCGTGCCTGAATAGCCAAAGATTGAACCGGAGCTGTGCTCGTTTAGTGTTTGTTTTTTAATTAGAATAAATTAGTAATGATCACGTTGTTTTAACAGGAATTCTTGGTGGTGGGAGTGGGGGATACAGTTTCTCTGGTTTTTATTTTATTTAACCTTTATTAAACCAGGTAGGCTAGTTGAGAACAAGTTCTCATTTACCATTGCGACCTGGCCAAGATAAAGCAATGCAGTTCAACACATACAACAACACAAAGCTACACATGGAGTAAACAAACATACAGCCAAAAATACAGTAGAAAAAGTCTATATACAGTGTATGCAAATGAGGTAGGATAAGGGATGTAAGGCAATAAATAGACTATGGTGGCAAAGAAGTAATTACAATATAGCAATTAAACACTGGAATGGTAGGATGTACAGAAGATTAATGTGCAAGTAGAGATACTGGGGTGCAATGTACAGGGCTATGTACAGGTGCAGTAATCTGTGAGCTGCTCTGACAGCTGGTGCTTAAAGCTAGTGAGGGAGATATGAGTCTCCAGCTTCAGAGATTTATGCAGTTCGTTCCAGCCATTGGCAGCAGAGAACTGGAAGGAAAGGCTGCCAAAGGAAGAATTGGCTTTGGGGGTGACCAGTGAGATATACCTGCTGGAGCGTGTGCCTAGGTATTTGTAGATGTCCACATATTCTAAGTCAGAGCCGTCCAGAGTAGTGATGCTGGACGGGCGGGCAGGTGCGGGCAGCGATCGATTGAAGAGCATGCATTTAGTTTTACTTGTATTTAAGAGCAATTGGAGGCCATGGAAGGAGAGTTGTATGGCATTGAAGCTTGCCTGGAGGGTTGTTAACAGTATACAGAATGGTGTCGTCTGCGTAGAGGTGGATCAGAGACTCACCAGCAGCAAGAGCAACATCATTGATGTATACAGAGAAGAGAGTCGGTCCAAGAATTGAACCCTGTGGCACCCCCATAGAGACTGCCAGAGGTCCGGACAACAGGCCCTCCGATTTGACACACTGAACTCTATCAGAGAAGTAGTTGGTGAACCAGGCGAGGCAATTGTTTGAGAAACCAAGGCTGTTGAGTCCGCCGATAAGAATGTGATGATTGATAGAGTCAAAAGCCTTGGCCAGGTCGATGAATACGGCTACACAGTAATGTCTCTTATCGATGGCGGTTATGATATTGTTTAGGACCTTGAGCGTGACTGAGGTGCACCCCTGGCCAGCTCTGAAACCAGATTGCATAGCAGAGAAGGTACTGTGGGATTCGAAAATGAATATTTTTTTATCATCAATAACGTACCTGAAAAAGGGGAGAAATAATCACGAGAGTGATACGGTATTGTTTCCTCAATGAGAACTTTTAGTGCAACGAGGAAAGACCGCGATTTCCCCCGGAACTTGGGTGGAGACCAGAGCAATCGATTTTAGGGTCATAGATTAAGAGCATTTAGTAGATCACAGATTAACATTTTTACCCTTCCATTAGGCACCACAAAATAAAGTAATCAATATAACGTTTACACATTCCCTTTGTACTCTTGACGGATTTGAACTTTTTAACACAATTATACAAATGTTATCAATCTCTATCAACTAATACTGAATGCATGATCTTTTTAACCTTAGATGTTTTAAGATCCTCACATACTATGAACTTACTAATACTTTTTAATGTATAACAGGCTATGAGTATTTCCTTTAACCTGTCCCACTTCCAGGATCCCCGGGTCGATTAGAAAGGCCTGCTTGCTGAAGTGTTTCAGGGAGCGTTTGACAGTGACGAGGGGTGGTCGTTTGACCGCAGACCCATTACGGATGCAGGCAATGAGGCACTGATCGCTGCGA
>NC_060194.1:43959610-43962110 GCF_021184085.1 Oncorhynchus gorbuscha | reverse complement strand
GAGAGATAGAGAGAAATAAAGAGAGAGAGACACACAGAGAGAGAGAGATAAATGAAGAGAGAGAGACAGAGAGAGAGAGATAAATAAAGAGAGAGAGACTGAGAGAGACAGAGAGAGAGAAAAAAATAAAGACAGAGAGACAGAGAGAGAGATAAATAAAGAGAGAGACTGAGAGAGACAGAGAGAAATAAAGAGAGAGAGACAGAGAAATAAAGAGAGAGAGAGAAATAAAAAGAGAGAGACAGAGAGAGAAAGAGAGAGAGAGGGCGAGAGAGAAATAAATAAAGAGAGAGAGAAAAATAGATAGAGAGAGAGAAATAGAGAGAGAGAGAGAGAGAGAAGAGAGAGAGAGAGAGAGAGAGAGAGAGAGAGAGACAGACAGACAGACAGACAGACAGACAGACAGACAGACAGACAGACAGACAGACAGACAGACAGACAGACAGACAGACAGACAGACAGACAGACAGACAGACAGACAGACAGACAGACAGACAGACAGACAGACAGACAGACAGACAGACAGACAGAGAGAGAGAGAACGGTATATTGGAGAAATACCTGACCTTAACTGATGGTTTAATTAAAGAATGAATTCCGTTTCTAAAAATTGAATTATGACTTTGCCATTTTGAGCCTCGGATCCCCTTTTCTAGAGCCATGGGCCATATGTCAATGGAGACGATTCTTTTAATTAGATATCTCAAAGTTGAAACTTCTTTAAAAAATACATCAAATGCTTTACATTTTGCAAGAAGCTAGCAGAGGGATTTTTGTCATTAAGGCAATATTGTGTTTGATCTGCTGAAGAATGAAGACCAGCCCAAGAACAACATATACTTTTTTAAGGGTCTTTGAGATTATCTGTTTAAATAAATAAAAATCCATCTTACTTCTGCTGGACTGTTTGTACTTGTAGAACCCTGGGCCGGCTCTAGCCTTCTGCTGGACTGTTTGTAGTTGTAGAACCCTGGGCCGGCTCTAGCCTTCTGCTGGACTGTTTGTAGTTGTAGAACCCTGGGCCGGCTCTAGCCTTCTGCTGGACTGTTTGTAGTTGTAGAACCCTGGGCCGGCTCTAGCCTTCTGCTGGACTGTTTGTAGTTGTAGAACCCTGGGCCGGCTCTAGCCTTCTGCTGGACTGTTTGTAGTTGTAGAACCCTGGGCCGGCTCTAGCCTTCTGCTGGACTGTTTGTAGTTGTAGAACCCTGGGCCGGCTCTAGCCTTCTGCTGGACTGTTTGTAGTTGTAGAACCATGGGCCGGCTCTAGCCTTCTGCTGGACTGTTTGTAGTTGTAGAACCCTGGGCCGGCTCTAGCCTTCTGCTGGACTGTTTGTAGTTGTAGAACCCTGGGCCGGCTCTAGCCTTCTGCTGGACTGTTTGTAGTTGTAGAACCCTGGGCCGGCTCTAGCCTTCTGCTGGACTGTTTGTAGTTGTAGAACCCTGGACGGCTCTAGCCTTCTGCTGGACTGTTTGTATTTTGTAGAACCCTGGGATTCTGCTCATTTTGCCTTCTGCTGGACTGTTTGTAGTTGTAGAACCCTGGGCCGGCTCTAGCCTTCTGCTGGACTGTTTGTAGTTGTAGAACCATGGGCCGGCTCTAGCCTTCTGCTGGACTGTTTGTAGTTGTAGAACCCTAGGCCGGCTCTAGCCTTTTTGGGGTCTTAAGCGAGATTTGTTTGAGGGCTCCCCCCACCACCACCGTGGAAAGAAAAATGTACATTTAATAATCTGCTTTTCTACACATTTTGCCATGGGTTTTCTGTAGTTCTACATGTTATGTAGAATAGGGGCGGATAGAACATTTTGACATTTTAGATGAATTTCATGCAATTCTTTTCATTTTGCCATGGGGCAGAGAGAATATTGTTAAATTTTATAAAACATTTCATGCGATTCTGCTCATTTTGCCATTGGGCAGAGATACATTTTTGCAGTTTTAATGCTAATTTCCTGCAATTACACCCATTTTTGGGACCCCTGGAGGTCAGGGCACCTGGGCACGTAGGTATTCGGCCATGATTACTACAAGTTTAGATAGACTAACAGCTGTCTCGACTAACTTACCAATCTCAAAATAGTTGGCTGACATGGCTAATTGAGTGACTGTCATTGACTGACAAAACAAGAGAAAAAGTGCTGATGTACAACCAAATGTCAAACTGGCACCTTATGTATTCTACGATTCTAACTTTCAACAGTAAGTTGAGACACCCAACTGAATTCAGGAGACCCCTAGTGCCCGGGGGCCCTAAGCGACCGCTTAGGTTGCTTATGCCTGGAACCGGCCCTGCCAGAACACCTCAACCCTGATTGGAGGATTACAGATGCTTTTCTGCTTCTTTCCTCCTGATTCCAGGAATCCTCCAACCGGAATTTCGCAGAAACCAGGGAATTTATTGAAAGATCCAGGAATTCCTCAACCCTAATGAGGAGACAATATTATCTTAACTCTTCCTTTGTTACATATAACTCATTCTAGAACTCAATCATCAGCTTTGAA
>NC_060194.1:43952110-43954610 GCF_021184085.1 Oncorhynchus gorbuscha | reverse complement strand
ATAGTATGGATAAATGAATTACAAATTAAAAAAATAAAATATGTTATTTGAATATGTTGGTAACCCATGATAATGCCCTGAAGTTCAAAGTTAATGGCGTAGATCCATATATGGCAATGGTCTATTTAATTGATAATGCCCTGGAAGACGGTGTTTGGAGGATATGTTGGCACTTCGTCTCGGACCTAACAACACCCATGCCAATATATCCTCCAAACACCAGCTTTTTGGGCATTATCACTTGACTGTGCCTACAGGACTGTATGGTTGTTTTGTTTGATTAAAGCCCTTCTTTATATCCCAAAAATGTCTGTTGAGTTGGTGCGCTTGATTCAGTAATCATTCGTTAAACATGCATACAAACGAATCCAAAAAGTTACCGGTATAGTTCGCCCAAACAAGTCAAACAATGTTTCTAATTAATCCTCAGGTATTCTAATATCTAAATAAACCACAATATTTCGGACGGAGAATAGTATATTCAATAGGTAAGATAAATAACGAAGAGCACGCACCTCATTCATGCACGAAACACGACTACTTTTCTAATAAGGGACACCTGGATAAACTACAACTACTTGTTCATTTAAAAAAGAAGAAGCCTGAAACACTTTCTAAAGACTGTTGACATCTAGTGGAAGCTCTAGGAACTACAATCTGGGACCTTTTTCATTTGTATATTCTGTAGGCTAGCATTGGAATGGCCTGTGAACTTGTAGGTGCCCATTGAATGATACACTGAGAGCAACATGCAGCAGAAGAGATATACTGCAGCAGGTAACTGTGATGGTAAACCACATCAAACCACATCCACTGTGATCATGCCTGGTCACTAAACTACGTGGAGACGTGGGATCAGAGCATAGACGATGCTCTATTTCACACCGAGGCTTGGTGGTTATCGAGAGGGAGTGTTGGAAAGAGTTTTCACATTGAAAGAGGAACTGTTGTCATTCACAATAGGTGTAAAAAAATAAACCACTGACTTGGTTGACTTTCTGCGTAATGAAAATAAAAACATGTCTCCTTGCCTATGTAACAGTATTTGGGAAACCGAACAAACTGAACGCTAGCGCGCAGGGGAAACACAAACACATTCTACAGATGAGTGACGGAATCAGAGAAATCAGTCAAGCGAATTACAAACATTCTACAGATGAGTGACCAAATCAGCGGAATCGGTCAAACATTCTACAGATGAGTGACCGAATCAGCGGAATCAGTCAAACAAATCTTTATTTATTGGACAGTGTCTTTTAAAAGGGGACCAGTGCTCCCGTCTGCATCTATCCAGGTTGGATATGACAGCAGAGATGAAGTTCCCACACCCCCTACATTTTCAGAAGCTTCAATGCAACATGCATTGCAACATGCATTGCAACATGCATTGCAACATGCATTGCAACATGCATTGCAACATGCATTGCAACATGCATTGCAACATGCATTGCAACATGCATTGCAACATGCATTGCAACATGCATTGCAACATGCATTGCAACATGCATTGCAACATGCATTGCAACATGCATTGCAACATGCATTGCAACATGCATCAAGCCACACACCCATCTCATTAATGGTGGTGAGTTGAGATACATTATGTCAAGACTCATTTGTTTATTTTATCTTTATTTAACTAGACAAGTCAGTTAAGAACAAATTCTTATTTTCAATGACGGCCTAGGAACAGTGGGTTATCTGCCTGTTCAGGGGCAGAACGACAGATTTGTACCTTGTTAGGTCGGGGATTCGAACTTGCAACCTTTCGATTACTAGTCCAACGCTCTAACCACTAGGCTACCCTGCCGCCCCCACATTAGAAATATGTGATAGTGAGTTGAGAAGACAATTACAATGTTTTCCAATTGACTGCCATAACACCAGATAAAAAGACAACATCGGCTGTTAATGTCATATTTGTTTTTCACATGGTTGGGGTCGTGAGAATTTTCAGATACGGTATCAAAATAGGAACGTGGGCCAAAAAAAGTTTGGGAACCACTACCTTAACCATTCTGAGTTAATACCTAAACTTAAATGTATTTGATATTGGACAAACAACTCATTGAATGAACAACTCATTGACAAACAACTCATTGGATGAACAACTCATTGAATGAACAACTCATTGGATGAACAACTCATTGAATGAACAACTCATTGAATGAACAACTCATTGAATGAACAACTCATTGAATGAACAACTCATTGAATGAACAACTCATTGGACAAACAACTCATTGAATGAACAACTCATTGGATGAACAACTCATTGAATGAACAACTCATTGAATGAACAACTCATTGAATGAACAACTCATTGAATGAACAACTCATTGGATGAACAACTCATTGAATGAACAACTCATTGAATGAACAACTCATTGGACAAACAACTCATTGAATGAACAACTCATTGAATGAACAACTCATTGAATGAACAACTCATTGAATGAACAACTCATTGGACAAACAACTCGTGAGACGTGAGACTGAG
>NC_060194.1:43907110-43949610 GCF_021184085.1 Oncorhynchus gorbuscha | reverse complement strand
GTTCCAACAGGGTTCCAACAGAGTTCCAACAGGGTTCCAAAAGGGTTCCAACAGAGTTCCAACAGAGTTCCAACAGAGTTCCAACAGGGTTCCAACAGGGTTCCAACCGAGTTCCAACAGAGTTCCAACAGAGTTCCAACAGGGTTCCAACAGAGTTCCAACAGGGTTCCAACCAAGTTCCAACAGAGTTCCAACAGAGTTCCAACAGGGTTATTCACAATTTTGGTAACAGGAAGTACAGAGGAAGATACAAATAAAATTACAACTTTATATAACTAGGCAAGTCAGTTAGGAACAAATTCTTATTTACAATGACGGCCTAGGAACAGTGAGTTAACTGCCTTGTTCAGGGGCAGAATGACAGATTTTTACCTTGTCAGCTCAGGGATTCGATCTCGCAACCTTTCAGTTACTAGTCCAATCCACTAACCACTAGGCTACCCTGGCACCCTGGATGATGATGATGATGATGGTGTGAGGAGGAGGATAATAGAGGAAGAGGGATAAAGAGAGGAGGAGGAAGCCTTTAGAGGGAGAACAGAAGATGATGGAAGACAGGGGTAAATGGTGAGGATTCAAAGAGGTGTGTCCTAAATGGCACCCTATTGCCTATATAGTGCACTTCTTTAGACCAGCATCCATAGGGCTCTGGTCAAAAGTAATGCACTATGTAGGGAATAGGGTGCCATTGGGAATGCAGGCGAAGAGTTAAGGGAGCTTGTTCGTTGCTAACGGATTCTCTGGGTATTTTCACGTACCGAGCCAGTTAACCATTGATGTGATTCGACACGAACACACGCAGGAATGTATTTTCACACACACTGAGCCAAGTATCCACGGATGTAATGCAAACCCTCTCAGGTCATCTATTATTGAAAAACCTCTCAGAGAGAAGACAAAAGCGTTACTCTCTAAACTAACAGAAGAACAAAAGAAAGCCCCCCCCACGCGTAAAGGTTTCCCAGGAATAGTACCACATGTACACACAGGATGGACATAGGAACGACGTAGGATCATTGTCTACTAGCTAGCTAGATGTACTATTTGTCGAATCTAAGTACAAGTGTGGTTTAAGTTAACTGTCAGTGACCTCAAGGGACAGAATGTCTGCATGCGTGGACATGGGTGTCGGAAGGTAGCCTAGTGGTAAGCGTGTTGGTCCAGTAACTGAAAGGCTGCTGTATTGAATCCCTGAGATAACAAGGTAAAAATCTGTTGATCTGCCCCCCCCCCCCTGAACAAGGCAGTTAACCCACTATTCCCTGGTTGGCTGTCATTTTAAATAAGAATTTGTTCTTAAATGACTTGCCTAGTTATATATATATATATATATAAAAGGGAAGAATAGAAAACCTCTGGAACTGTCCCTGTATATAGCTACTGACCCTGTCCCTGTATATAGCTACTGACCCTTGAACTGTCCCTGTATATAGCTACTGACCCTGGAACTGTCCCTGTATATAGCTACTGACCCTGGAACTGTCCCTGTATATAGCTACTGACCCTGGAACTGTCCCTGTATATAGCTACTGACCCTGGAACTGTCCCTGTATATAGCTACTGGAAATGTACAGGCCAATACTGTAGGTATGTGGGGGATCCTAAAGGATAACTGTGTATGTAAAGAATTAGACACAATAGGATCATTGTATATATGGTATATATTTGCTCTGACCTGTCCATGTATGTATCAATTTGTATTGTTTACATACACATGGATAATATATGTTATTGGTCACATGGTTAGTAGATGTTATTGGTCACATGGTTAGTAGATGTTATTGGTCACATACACATGGTTAGTAGATGTTATTGGTCACATGGTTAGTAGATGTTATTGGTCACATACACATGGTTAGTAGATGTTATTGCGAGTGTAGCGAAATTTGTGTTCCTCTACATCCGACTCTGCAGCAATATCTAACAGGTATCATCTTATCAATTCCACAACAAATTCTAATATCTAACAAATTCCACAACAAAACCTAATATCTAACAAATTCCACAACAAAACCTAATATCTAACAAATTCCACAACAAAACCTAATACACACAATCTTGTAAAGGAAAGGGATGAGAATATATAAGTATAAAATATATGGATGAGCAGTGACAGAGCGGCTAAGATGGAATAGATAGTAAAGAATAGATAGTGAAGAACAGATAGTGAAGGATACAGTATACAGTATATATACATATGAGATGAGTAATTTGACATATGTAAACAATCTCTCTTTCCCAGCTTTGATGCACCTGTACTGACCTCGCCTTTTGGATGATAGCGGGGTGAACAGGTAGTGGCTCGGGTGGTTATTGTCCTTGATGATCTTAATGGCCTTCCTGTGACATCAGGTGCTGTAGGTATCCTGAAGGGCAAGTAGTTTGCCCCTGGTGATGCGTTGGGCAGACCGCACCACACTCTGGATAGGCCTGCGATTGCGGGCGGTGCAGTTTCCGTACCAGGCGGTGATACAGCCCGACAGGATGCTCTCAATTGTGCACCTTTAAAAGTTAGTGAGGGTTTTCGGTGACAAGTAAAACATTTTCAGCCTCCTGAGGTTGAAGGAGGCGCTGTTGCGCTGTTGCGCCTTCTTCACCACACTGTCTGTGTGCGTGGACCATTTCAGTTTGTCGGTGATATGTACACCGAGGAACTTAAAACTTTCCACCTTCTCCACTGCTGTCCCGTCGATATAGAAGGGGGGGGGTGCTCCCTCTGCTGTTTCCTAAAGTCCACGATCATCTCTTTTGTTTTGCTGACATAGAGTGAGAGGTTATTTTCCTGACACACACATATAGGTACTGACCCTGGAACTGTCCCTGTATGTAGCTCCTGACCCTGGAACTGTCCCTGTATATAGCAACTGACCCTGGAACTGTCCCTGTATATAGCGACTGACCCTGGAACTGACCCTGTATATAGCGACTGACCCTGGAACTGTCCCTGTATATAGCAACTGACCCTGGAACTGTCCCTGTATATAGCGACTGACCCTGGAACTGACCCTGTATGTAGCTCCTGACCCTGGAACTGTCCCTGTATATAGCAACTGACCCAGGAACTGTCCCTGTATATAGCGACTGACCCTGGAACTGACCCTGTATGTAGCGACTGACCCTGGAACTGTCCCTGTATATAGCAACTGACCCAGGAACTGTCCCTGTATATTGCTGACTTACGTTTGGTCTTATTTCTATTTCTATTGTGTTTAACGTAACTTTTTTTATGGTACTACTGATATTGATTACTGTGCTGTTGGGAAAGAGCTTGCAAGAAACCCACTGGGTACAACATGAGATATGAGATAAATCAACAACTGTCACCATGTCATTGGATTTAGGTTAAATGTTGGGTGAATTTTTTTGTAAATGCCCTTAAATGGATTAGTTTTTGCAAACCCAATCAGTTTTCCACTTTGATTCAACGTCATCCCACTGATAGAAACAACAAGGATTCAACCAGTTTTTGCCCAGTGGTACTTTTCACTGTTCTTGTGCACGTGACAAAAGAACTTGAAACGTGTGCTACTTGGACTAAGATGTTAATGGGCTAAGATGTTAATGGGCTAAGATGTTAATGGGCTAAGATGTTAATGGGCTAAGATGTTAATGGGCTAAGATGTTAATGGGCTAAGATGTGAATGGGCTAAGATGTTAATGTACTAAGACATTAATGTACTAAGATGTTAATGGGCTAAGATGTTAATGGGCTAAGATGTTAATGGACTAAGATGTTAATGGGTAAGATGTTAATGGTCTAAGATGTTAATGGTCTAAGATGTTAATGGTATAAGATGTTAATGGTCTAAGATGTTAATGGGTAAGATGTTAATGGTCTAAGATGTTAATGGTCTAAGATGTTAATGGTCTACGATGTTAATGGTCTAAGATGTTAATGTACTAAGATGTTAATGTACTAAGATGTTAATGGTCTAAGATGTTAATGGACTAAGATGTTAATTTTCTAAGATGTTAATGTACTAAGATGTTAATGGACTAAGATGTTAATGGGCTAAGATGTTAATGGGCTAAGATGTTAATGGTCTAAGATGTTAATGGGCTCAGATGTTAATGTTCTAAGATGTTAATGGTCTAAGATGTTAATGGTCTAAGATGTTAATGGGCTAAGATGTTAATGGGCTAAGATGTTAATGGGCTAAGATGTTAATGGGCTAAGATGTTAATGTACTAAGACATTAATGTACTAAGATGTTAATGGGCTAAGATGTTAATGGGCTAAGATGTTAATGGACTAAGATGTTAATGGGTAAGATGTTAATGGTCTAAGATGTTAATGGTCTAAGATGTTAATGGGTAAGATGTTAATGGTCTAAGATGTTAATGGTCTAAGATGTTAATGGTCTACGATGTTAATGGTCTAAGATGTTAATGTACTAAGATGTTAATGTACTAAGATGTTAATGGTCTAAGATGTTAATGGACTAAGATGTTAATGGGCTAAGATGTTAATGGGCTAAGATGTTAATGGGCTAAGATGTTAATGTACTAAGATGTTAATGGTCTAAGATGTTAATGGACTAAGATGTTAATGTTCTAAGATGTTAATGGTCTAAGATGTTAATGTACTAAGATGTTAATGGGCTAAGATGTTAATGGACTAAGATGTTAATGTTTTAAGATGTTAATGGTCTAAGATGTTAATGGTCTAAGATGTTAATGGTCTAAGATGTTAATGGGCTAAGATGTTAATGGGCTAAGATGTTAATGGTCTAAGATGTTAATGGGCTAAGATGTTAATGGGCTAAGATGTTAATGGGATAAGATGTTAATGGGCTAAGATGTTAATTTTCTAAGATGTTAATGGGCTAAGATGTTAATGGTCTAAGATGTTAATGGTCTAAGATGTTAATGGGCTAAGATGTTAATGGTCTAAGATGTTAATGTACTAAGATGTTAATGGGCTCAGATGTTAATGTTCTAAAATGTTAATGGGCTAAGATGTTAATGGGCTAAGATGTTAATGGTCTAAGATGTTAATGGTCTAAGATGTTAATGGGCTAAGATGTTAATGGTCTAAGATGTTAATGGGCTAAGATGTTAATGGGCTAAGATGTTAATGGGCTAAGATGTTAATGGGCTAAGATGTTAATGGGCTAAGATGTTAATTTTTTAAGATGTTAATGTACTAAGATGTTAATGTACTAAGATGTTAATGGGCTAAGATGTTAATGGGCTAAGATGTTAATGTACTAAGATGTTAATGGGCTCAGATGTTAATGTTCTAAGATGTTAATGGGCTAAGATGTTAATGGGCTAAGATGTTAATGGTCTAAGATGTTAATGGTCTAAGATGTTAATGGGCTAAGATGTTAATGGTCTAAGATGTTAATGGGCTAAGATGTTAATGGGCTAAGATGTTAATGGGCTAAGATGTTAATTTTTTAAGATGTTAATGGGCTAAGATGTTAATGTACTAAGATGTTAATGTACTAAGATGTTAATGGGCTAAGATGTTAATGGGCTAAGATGTTAATGGGCTAAGATGTTAATGGTCTAAGATGTTAATGGGCTCAGATGTTAATGTTCTAAGATGTTAATGGGCTAAGATGTTAATGGGCTAAGATGTTAATGGGCTAAGATGTTAATGGTCTAAGATGTTAATGGTCTAAGATGTTAATGGTCTAAGATGTTAATGGGCTAAGATGTTAATGGGCTAAGATGTTAATGTTCTAAGATGTTAATGTTCTAAGATGTTAATGGGCTAAGATGTTAATGGGCTAAGATGTTAATGGTCTAAGATGTTAATGGGCTAAGATGTTAATGGGCTAAGATGTTAATGGGCTAAGATGTTAATGGGATAAGATGTTAATGGGATAAGATGTTAATGGTCTGAGATGTTAATGGGCTAAGATGATAATTTTCTAAGATGTTAATGGGCTAAGATGTTAATGGTCTAAGATGTTAATGGGCTAAGATGTTAATGGGCTAAAATGTTAATGGGCTAAGATGTTAATGTACTAAGATGTTAATGGGCTCAGATGTTAATGTTCTAAGATGTTAATGGGCTAAGATGTTAATGGGCTAAGATGTTAATGGTCTAAGATGTTAATGGTCTAAGATGTTAATGGGCTAAGATGTTAATGGGCTAAGATGTTAATGGGCTAAGATGTTAATGGTCTAAGATGTTAATGGGCTAAGATGTTAATGGGCTAAGATGTTAATGGGCTAAGATGTTAATGGGCTAAGATGTTAATTTTTTAAGATGTTAATGGGCTAAGATGTTAATGTACTAAGATGTTAATGTACTAAGATGTTAATGGGCTAAGATGTTAATGGGCTAAGATGTTAATGGGCTAAGATGTTAATGGTCTAAGATGTTAATGGGCTCAGATGTTAATGTTCTAAGATGTTAATGGTCTAAGATGTTAATGGTCTAAGATGTTAATGGGCTAATATGTTAATGGTCTAAGATGTTAATGGTCTAAGATGTTAATGGGCTAAGATGTTAATGGGCTAAGATGTTAATGGTCTAAGATGTTAATGGGCTAAGATGTTAATGGGCTAAGATGTTAATGGGCTAAGATGTTAATGGGCTAAGATGTTAATGTTCTAAGATGTTAATGGGCTAAGATGTTAATGGGCTAAGATGTTAATGGGCTAAGATGTTAATGGTCTAAGATGTTAATGGGCTAAGATGTTAATGGGCTAAGATGTTAATTTTTTAAGATGTTAATGGGCTAAGATGTTAATGTACTAAGATGTTAATGTACTAAGATGTTAATGGGCTAAGATGTTAATGGGCTAAGATGTTAATGGGCTAAGATGTTAATGGGCTAAGATGTTAATGTTCTAAGATGTTAATGGGCTAAGATGTTAATGGGCTAAGATGTTAATGGGCTAAGATGTTAATGGTCTAAGATGTTAATGGTCTAAGATGTTAATGGGCTAAGATGTTAATGGGCTAAGATGTTAATGTTCTAAGATGTTAATGTTCTAAGATGTTAATGGGCTAAGATGTTAATGGGCTAAGATGTTAATGGTCTAAGATGTTAATGGGCTAAGATGTTAATGGGCTAAGATGTTAATGGGCTAAGATGTTAATGGGCTAAGATGTTAATGGGATAAGATGTTAATGGTCTGAGATGTTAATGGGCTAAGATGATAATTTTCTAAGATGTTAATGGGCTAAGATGTTAATGGTCTAAGATGTTAATGGGCTAAGATGTTAATGGGCTAAAATGTTAATGGGCTAAGATGTTAATGTACTAAGATGTTAATGGGCTCAGATGTTAATGTTCTAAGATGTTAATGGGCTAAGATGTTAATGGGCTAAGATGTTAATGGTCTAAGATGTTAATGGTCTAAGATGTTAATGGGCTAAGATGTTAATGGGCTAAGATGTTAATGGGCTAAGATGTTAATGGTCTAAGATGTTAATGGGCTAAGATGTTAATGGGCTAAGATGTTAATGGGCTAAGATGTTAATGGGCTAAGATGTTAATTTTTTAAGATGTTAATGTACTAAGATGTTAATGTACTAAGATGTTAATGGGCTAAGATGTTAATGGGCTAAGATGTTAATGGGCTAAGATGTTAATGGTCTAAGATGTTAATGGGCTCAGATGTTAATGTTCTAAGATGTTAATGGTCTAAGATGTTAATGGTCTAAGATGTTAATGGGCTAATATGTTAATGGTCTAAGATGTTAATGGTCTAAGATGTTAATGGGCTAAGATGTTAATGGGCTAAGATGTTAATGGTCTAAGATGTTAATGGGCTAAGATGTTAATGGGCTAAGATGTTAATGGGCTAAGATGTTAATGGGCTAAGATGTTAATGTTCTAAGATGTTAATGGGCTAAGATGTTAATGGGCTAAGATGTTAATGGGCTAAGATGTTAATGGTCTAAGATGTTAATGGGCTAAGATGTTAATGGGCTAAGATGTTAATGTTCTAAGATGTTAATGGTCTAATATGTTAATGGTCTAAGATGTTAATGGGCTAAGATGTTAATGGGCTAAGATGTTAATGGGCTAAGATGTTAATGTTCTAAGATGTTAATGGGCTAAGATGTTAATGGGCTAAGATGTTAATGGGCTAAGATGTTAATGGTCTAAGATGTTAATGGGCTAAGATGTTAATGGTCTAAGATGTTAATGGGCTAAGATGTTAATGGGCTAAGATGTTAATGGGCTAAGATGTTAATGGTCTAAGATGTTAATGGGCTAAGATGTTAATGGGCTAAGATGTTAATGGGCTAAGATGTTAATGTTCTAAGATGTTAATGGGCTAAGATGTTAATGGGCTAAGATGTTAATGGGCTAAGATGTTAATGGGCTAAGATGTTAATGGTCTAAGATGTTAATGGGCTAAGATGTTAATGGGCTAAGATGTTAATTTTTTAAGATGTTAATGGGCTAAGATGTTAATGTACTAAGATGTTAATGTACTAAGATGTTAATGGGCTAAGATGTTAATGGGCTAAGATGTTAATGGGCTCAGATGTTAATGTTCTAAGATGTTAATGGGCTAAGATGTTAATGGGCTAAGATGTTAATGGGCTAAGATGTTAATGGTCTAAGATGTTAATGGTCTAAGATGTTAATGGGCTAAGATGTTAATGGGCTAAGATGTTAATGTTCTAAGATGTTAATGTTCTAAGATGTTAATGGGCTAAGATGTTAATGGGCTAAGATGTTAATGGGCTAAGATGTTAATGGGCTAAGATGTTAATGGGCTAAGATGTTAATGGGCTAAGATGTTAATGGGCTAAGATGTTAATGGGCTAAGATGTTAATGGGATAAGATGTTAATGGTCTGAGATGTTAATGGGCTAAGATGATAATTTTCTAAGATGTTAATGGGCTAAGATGTTAATGGTCTAAGATGTTAATGGGCTAAGATGTTAATGGGCTAAGATGTTAATGGGCTAAGATGTTAATGTACTAAGATGTTAATGGGCTCAGATGTTAATGTTCTAAGATGTTAATGGGCTAAGATGTTAATGGGCTAAGATGTTAATGGTCTAAGATGTTAATGGTCTAAGATGTTAATGGGCTAAGATGTTAATGGGCTAAGATGTTAATGGGCTAAGATGTTAATGGTCTAAGATGTTAATGGGCTAAGATGTTAATGGGCTAAGATGTTAATGGGCTAAGATGTTAATGGGCTAAGATGTTAATTTTTTAAGATGTTAATGGGCTAAGATGTTAATGTACTAAGATGTTAATGTACTAAGATGTTAATGGGCTAAGATGTTAATGGGCTAAGATGTTAATGGTCTAAGATGTTAATGGGCTCAGATGTTAATGTTCTAAGATGTTAATGGTCTAAGATGTTAATGGTCTAAGATGTTAATGGGCTAATATGTTAATGGTCTAAGATGTTAATGGTCTAAGATGTTAATGGGCTAAGATGTTAATGGGCTAAGATGTTAATGGTCTAAGATGTTAATGGGCTAAGATGTTAATGGGCTAAGATGTTAATGGGCTAAGATGTTAATGGGCTAAGATGTTAATGGGCTAAGGTGTTAATGGGCTAAGATGTTAATGGGCTAAGATGTTAATGGTCTAAGATGTTAATGGGCTAAGATGTTAATGGGCTAAGATGTTAATGTTCTAAGATGTTAATGGTCTAATATGTTAATGGTCTAAGATGTTAATGGGCTAAGATGTTAATGGGCTAAGATGTTAATGGGCTAAGATGTTAATGGGCTAAGATGTTAATGGTCTAAGATGTTAATGGACTAAGATGTTAATGTTCTAAGATGTTAATGGTCTAAGATGTTAATGTACTAAGATGTTAATGGGCTAAGATGTTAATGGACTAAGATGTTAATGTTTTAAGATGTTAATGGTCTAAGATGTTAATGGTCTAAGATGTTAATGGTCTAAGATGTTAATGGGCTAAGATGTTAATGGGCTAAGATGTTAATGGGCTAAGATGTTAATGGTCTAAGATGTTAATGGGATAAGATGTTAATGGGCTAAGATGTTAATGGTCTAAGATGTTAATGGGCTAAGATGTTAATGGTCTAAGATGTTAATGGGCTAAGATGTTAATGGTCTAAGATGTTAATGGGCTAAGATGTCAATGGGCTAAGATGTTAATGTACTAAGATGTTAATGGTCTAAGATGTTAATGGGCTAAGATGTTAATGGGCTAAGATGTTAATGGTCTAAGATGTTAATGGTCTAAGATGTTAATGGTCTAAGATGTTAATGGGCTAAGATGTTAATGGGCTAAGATGTTAATGGTCTAAGATGTTAATGGGCTAAGATGTTAATGGGCTAAGATGTTAATGGGCTAAGATGTTAATGGGCTAAGATGTTAATGTTCTAAGATGTTAATGGGCTAAGATGTTAATGGGCTAAGATGTTAATGGGCTAAGATGTTAATGGTCTAAGATGTTAATGGGCTAAGATGTTAATGGGCTAAGATGTTAATGTTCTAAGATGTTAATGGTCTAATATGTTAATGGTCTAAGATGTTAATGGGCTAAGATGTTAATGGGCTAAGATGTTAATGGGCTAAGATGTTAATGGGCTAAGATGTTAATGGTCTAAGATGTTAATGTTCTAAGATGTTAATGGTCTAAGATGTTAATGTACTAAGATGTTAATGGGCTAAGATGTTAATGGACTAAGATGTTAATGTTTTAAGATGTTAATGGTCTAAGATGTTAATGGTCTAAGATGTTAATGGGCTAAGATGTTAATGGGCTAAGATGTTAATGGGCTAAGATGTTAATGGGATAAGATGTTAATGGGATAAGATGTTAATGGGCTAAGATGTCAATGGGCTAAGATGTTAATGTACTAAGATGTTAATGGTCTAAGATGTTAATGGGCTAAGATGTTAATGGGCTAAGATGTTAATGGGCTAAGATGTTAATGTACTAAGATGTTAATGGTCTAAGATGTTAATGGGCTAAGATGTTAATGGGCTAAGATGTTAATGGGCTAAGATGTTAATGTACTAAGATGTTAATGGGCTAAGATGTTAATGGGATAAGATGTTAATGGTCTAAGATGTTAATGGGCTAAGATGTTCATTTTCTAAGATGTTAATGGTCTAAGATGTTAATGGGCTAAGATGTTAATGGGCTAAGATGTTATTGGGCTAAGATGTTAATGGGCTAAGATGTTAATGGTCTAAGATGTTAATGGGCTAAGATGTTATTGGGCTAAGATGTTAATGGGCTAAGATGTTAATGGGATAAGATGTTAATGGTCTAAGATGTTAATGGGCTAAGATGTTAATTTTCTAAGATGTTAATGGGCTAAGATGTTAATGGTCTAAGATGTTAATGGGCTAAGATGTTAATGGGCTAAGATGTTAATGGGCTAAGATGTTAATGGGCTAAGATGTTAATGGGCTCAGATGTTAATGTTCTAAGATGTTAATGGGCTAAGATGTTAATGGGCTAAGATGTTAATGGTCTAAGATGTTAATGGTCTAAGATGTTAATGGTCTAAGATGTTAATGGGCTAAGATGTTAATGGGCTAAGGTGTTAATGGTCTAAGATGTTAATGGGCTAAGATGTTAATGGGCTAAGATGTTAATGGGCTAAGATGTTAATGGGCTAAGATGTTAATGGTCTAAGATGTTAATTTTCTAAGATGTTAATGGGCTAAGATGTTAATGTACTAAGATGTTAATGTACTAAGATGTTAATGGACTAAGATGTTAATGGGCTAAGATGTTAATGGGCTAAGATGTTAATGGTCTAAGATGTTAATGGGCTCAGATGTTAATGTTCTAAGATGTTAATGGTCTAAGATGTTAATGGTCTAAGATGTTAATGGGCTAAGATGTTAATGGGCTAAGATGTTAATGGGCTAAGATGTTAATGTACTAAGACATTAATGTACTAAGATGTTAATGGGCTAAGATGTTAATGGACTAAGATGTTAATGGGTAAGATGTTAATGGGCTAAGATGTTAATGGGCTAAGATGTTAATGTACTAAAATGTTAATGGTCTAAGATGTTAATGGGCTAAGATGTTAATGGGCTAAGATGTTAATGGGCTAAGATGTTAATGTACTAAAATGTTAATGGTCTAAGATGTTAATGGACTAAGATGTTAATGTTCTAAGATGTTAATGGTCTAAGATGTTAATGTACTAAGATGTTAATGGGCTAAGATGTTAATGGACTAAGATGTTAATGTTTTAAGATGTTAATGGTCTAAGATGTTAATGGGCTAAGATGTTAATGGGCTAAGATGTTAATGGTCTAAGATGTTAATGGGCTAAGATGTTAATGGTCTAAGATGTTAATGGGCTAAGATGTTAATGGGATAAGATGTTAATGGTCTAAGATGTCAATGGGCTAAGATGTTAATGTACTAAGATGTTAATGGTCTAAGATGTTAATGGGCTAAGATGTTAATGGGCTAAGATGTTAATGGGCTAAGATGTTAATGTACTAAGATGTTAATGGGCTCAGATGTTAATGTTCTAAGATGTTAATGTTCTAAGATGTTAATGGTCTAAGATGTTAATGGGCTAAGATGTTATTGGGCTAAGATGTTAATGGGCTAAGATGTTAATGGGATAAGATGTTAATGGTCTAAGATGTTAATGGGCTAAGATGTTAATTTTCTAAGATGTTAATGGGCTAAGATGTTAATGGTCTAAGATGTTAATGGGCTAAGATGTTAATGGGCTAAGATGTTAATGGGCTAAGATGTTAATGTACTAAGATGTTAATGGGCTCAGATGTTAATGTTCTAAGATGTTAATGGGCTAAGATGTTAATGGGCTAAGATGTTAATGGTCTAAGATGTTAATGGTCTAAGATGTTAATGGGCTAAGATGTTAATGGGCTAAGGTGTTAATGGTCTAAGATGTTAATGGGCTAAGATGTTAATGGGCTAAGATGTTAATGGGCTAAGATGTTAATGGGCTAAGATGTTAATGTACTAAGACATTAATGTACTAAGATGTTAATGGGCTAAGATGTTAATGGGCTAAGATGTTAATGGCTAAGATGTTAATGGTCTAAGATGTTAATGGTCTAAGATGTTAATGGTCTAAGATGTTAATGGTCTAAGATGTTAATGGTCTAAGATGTTAATGGTCTAAGATGTTAATGGTCTACGATGTTAATGGTCTAAGATGTTAATGTACTAAGATGTTAATGTACTAAGATGTTAATGGTCTAAGATGTTAATGGACTAAGATGTTAATGGGCTAAGATGTTAATGGGCTAAGATGTTAATGGGCTAAGATGTTAATGTACTAAGATGTTAATGGTCTAAGATGTTAATGGACTAAGATGTTAATGTTCTAAGATGTTAATGGTCTAAGATGTTAATGTACTAAGATGTTAATGGGCTAAGATGTTAATGGACTAAGATGTTAATGTTTTAAGATGTTAATGGTCTAAGATGTTAATGGTCTAAGATGTTAATGGTCTAAGATGTTAATGGGCTAAGATGTTAATGGGCTAAGATGTTAATGGTCTAAGATGTTAATGGGCTAAGATGTTAATGGGCTAAGATGTTAATGGGCTAAGATGTTAATGGGATAAGATGTTAATGGTCTAAGATGTTAATGGGCTAAGATGTTAATTTTCTAAGATGTTAATGGGCTAAGATGTTAATGGTCTAAGATGTTAATGGGCTAAGATGTTAATGGGCTAAGATGTTAATGGGCTAAGATGTTAATGGGATAAGATGTTAATGGTCTAAGATGTTAATGGGCTAAGATGTTAATTTTCTAAGATGTTAATGGGCTAAGATGTTAATGGTCTAAGATGTTAATGGGCTAAGATGTTAATGGGCTAAGATGTTAATGGTCTAAGATGTTAATGTACTAAGATGTTAATGGGCTCAGATGTTAATGTTCTAAGATGTTAATGGGCTAAGATGTTAATGGGCTAAGATGTTAATGGTCTAAGATGTTAATGGTCTAAGATGTTAATGGGCTAAGATGTTAATGGTCTAAGATGTTAATGGGCTAAGATGTTAATGGGCTAAGATGTTAATGGGCTAAGATGTTAATGGGCTAAGATGTTAATGGGCTAAGATGTTAATTTTTTAAGATGTTAATTTTTTAAGATGTTAATTTTTTAAGATGTTAATGTACTAAGATGTTAATGTACTAAGATGTTAATGGGCTAAGATGTTAATGGGCTAAGATGTTAATGGGCTAAGATGTTAATGGTCTAAGATGTTAATGGGCTAAGATGTTAATGGGCTAAGATGTTAATGGGCTAAGATGTTAATGGGCTAAGATGTTAATGGGCTAAGATGTTAATGGTCTAAGATGTTAATGGGCTAAGATGTTAATTTTTTAAGATGTTAATGGGCTAAGATGTTAATGTACTAAGATGTTAATGTACTAAGATGTTAATGGGCTAAGATGTTAATGGTCTAAGATGTTAATGGGCTCAGATGTTAATGTTCTAAGATGTTAATGGTCTAAGATGTTAATGGTCTAAGATGTTAATGGGCTAATATGTTAATGGTCTAAGATGTTAATGGTCTAAGATGTTAATGGGCTAAGATGTTAATGGGCTAAGATGTTAATGGGCTAAGATGTTAATGAGCTAAAATGTTAATGGGCTAAGATGTTAATGGGCTAAGATGTTAATGTTCTAAGATGTTAATGGGCTAAGATGTTAATGGGCTAAGATGTTAATGGGCTAAGATGTTAATGGTCTAAGATGTTAATGGGCTAAGATGTTAATGGGCTAAGATGTTAATGTTCTAAGATGTTAATGGTCTAATATGTTAATGGTCTAAGATGTTAATGGGCTAAGATGTTAATGGGCTAAGATGTTAATGGGCTAAGATGTTAATGGGCTAAGATGTTAATGGGCTAAGATGTTAATTTTTTAAGATGTTAATGGGCTAAGATGTTAATGTACTAAGATGTTAATGTACTAAGATGTTAATGGGCTAAGATGTTAATGGTCTAAGATGTTAATGGGCTCAGATGTTAATGTTCTAAGATGTTAATGGTCTAAGATGTTAATGGTCTAAGATGTTAATGGGCTAATATGTTAATGGTCTAAGATGTTAATGGTCTAAGATGTTAATGGGCTAAGATGTTAATGGGCTAAGATGTTAATGGGCTAAGATGTTAATGAGCTAAAATGTTAATGGGCTAAGATGTTAATGGGCTAAGATGTTAATGTTCTAAGATGTTAATGGGCTAAGATGTTAATGGGCTAAGATGTTAATGGGCTAAGATGTTAATGGTCTAAGATGTTAATGGGCTAAGATGTTAATGGGCTAAGATGTTAATGTTCTAAGATGTTAATGGTCTAATATGTTAATGGTCTAAGATGTTAATGGGCTAAGATGTTAATGGGCTAAGATGTTAATGGGCTAAGATGTTAATGGGCTAAGATGTTAATGTACTAAGACATTAATGTACTAAGATGTTAATGGACTAAGATGTTAATGGGCTAAGATGTTAATGGAATAAGATGTTAATGGGCTAAGATGTTAATGGGATAAGATGTTAATGGTCTAAGATGTTAATGGGCTAAGATGTTAATTTTCTAAGATGTTAATGGGCTAAGATGTTAATGGGCTAAGATGTTATTGGGCTAAGATGTTAATGGGCTAAGATGTTAATGGGATAAGATGTTAATGGTCTAAGATGTTAATGGGCTAAGATGTTAATTTTCTAAGATGTTAATGGGCTAAGATGTTGATGGTCTAAGATGTTAATGGGCTAAGATGTTAATGGGCTAAGATGTTAATGTACTAAGATGTTAATGGGCTCAGATGTTAATGTTCTAAGATGTTAATGGGCTAAGATGTTAATGGGCTAAGATGTTAATGGGCTAAGATGTTAATGGGCTAAGATGTTAATGGGCTAAGATGTTAATGGGCTAAGATGTTAATGGGCTAAGATGTTAATGGTCTAAGATGTTAATGGGCTAAGATGTTAATGGGCTAAGATGTTAATTTTCTAAGATGTTAATGGGCTAAGATGTTAATGTACTAAGATGTTAATGTACTAAGATGTTAATGGGCTAAGATGTTAATGGGCTAAGATGTTAATGGGCTAAGATGTTAATGGTCTAAGATGTTAATGGGCTCAGATGTTAATGTTCTAAGATGTTAATGGTCTAAGATGTTAATGGGCTAAGATGTTAATGGGCTAAGATGTTAATGGGCTAAGATGTTAATGGGCTAAGATGTTAATGGGCTAAGATGTTAATGTACTAAGACATTAATGTACTAAGATGTTAATGGGCTAAGATGTTAATAGCTAAGATGTTAATGGACTAAGATGTTAATGGGTAAGATGTTAATGGTCTAAGATGTTAATGGTCTAAGATGTTAATGGGTAAGATGTTAATGGTCTAAGATGTTAATGGTCTATGATGTTAATGGTCTAAGATGTTAATATTATTAAACTCGGACAAAACAGAGATGCTTGTTCTAGGTCCCAAGAAACAAAGAGATCTTCTGTTGAATCTGACAATTAATCTTAATGGTTGTACAGTCGTCTCAAATAAAACTGTGAAGGACCTCGGCGTTACTCTGGACCCTGATCTCTCTTTTGAAGAACATATCAAGACCATTTCGAGGACAGCTTTTTTCCATCTACGTAACATTGCAAAAATCAGAAACTTTCTGTCCAAAAATGATGCAGAAAAATTAATCCATGCTTTTGTCACTTCTAGGTTAGACTACTGCAATGCTCTATTTTCCGGCTACCCGGATAAAGCACTAAATAAACTTCAGTTAGTGCTAAATACGGCTGCTAGAATCCTGACTAGAACCAAAAAATTTGATCATATTACTCCAGTGCTAGCCTCTCTACACTGGCTTCCTGTCAAAGCAAGGGCTGATTTCAAGGTTTTACTGCTAACCTACAAAGCATTACATGGGCTTGCTCCTACCTACCTCTCTGATTTGGTCCTGCCGTACATACCTATACGTACGCTACGGTCACAAGACGCAGGCCTCCTAATTGTCCCTAGAATTTCTAAGCAAACAGCTGGAGGCAGGGCTTTCTCCTATAGAGCTCCATTTTTATGGAACGGTCTGCCTACCCATGTCAGAGACGCAAACTCAGTCTCAACCTTTAAGTCTTTACTGAAGACTCATCTCTTCAGTGGGTCATATGATTGAGTGTAGTCTGGCCCAGGAGTGGGAAGGTGAACGGAAAGGCTCTGGAGCAACGAACCGCCCTTGCTGTCTCTGCCTGGCCGGTTCCCCTTTTTCCACTGGGATTCTCTGCCTCTAACCCTGTTACGGGGGCTGAGTCACTGGCTTGCTGGGGCTCTCTCGTGCCGTCCCTGGGTGGGTTGATTCACTGTTGTGGTCGGCCTGTCTGGGTTCCCCCCCCCACCCCTTGGGTTGTACCGTGTCGGAGATCTTTGTGGGCTATACTCGGCCTTGTCTCAGGATGGTAAGTTGGTGGTTGAAGATTTCCCTCTAGTGGTGTGGGGGCTGTGCTTTGGCAAAGTGGGTGGGGTTATATCCTTCCTGTTTGGCCCTGTCCGGGGGTGTCCTCGGATGGGGCCACAGTGTCTCCTGACCCCTCCTGTCTCAGCCTCCAGTATTTATGCTGCAGTAGTTTATGTGTCGGGGGCTAGGGTCAGTTTGTTTATCTGGAGTACTTCTCCTGTCCTATTCGGTGTCCTGTGTAAATCTAAGTGTGCGTTCTCTAATTCTCTCCTTCTCTCTTTCTTTTCTCTCTCGGAGGACCTGAGCCCTAGAACCATGCCCCAGGACTACCTGACATGATGACTCCTTGCTGTCCCCAGTCCACCTGGCCATGCTGCTGCTCCAGTTTCAACTGGCCTGGGCCCTAGGACCATGTCCCAGGACTACCTGACATGAGGACTCCTTGCTGTCCCCAGTCCACCTGGCCATGCTCCTGCTCCAGTTTCAACTGTTCTGCCTTACTATTATTCAACCATGCTGGTCATTTATGAACATTTGAACATCTTGGCCACGTTCTGTTATAATCTCCACCTGGCACAGCCAGAAGAGGACTGGCCACCCCACATATGCTCTCTCTAATTCTCTCTTTCTTTCTCTCTCTCGGAGGACCTGAGCCCTAGGACCGTGCCCCAGGACTACCTGACATGATGGCTCCTTGCTGTCCCCAGTCCATCTGACTGTGCTGCTGCTCCAGTTTCAACTGTTCTGCCTTATTATTATTTGACCATGCTGGTCATTTATGAACATTTGAACATCTTGGTCATGTTCTGTTATAATCTCTACCCGGCACAGCCAGAAGAGGACTGGCCACCCCACATAGCCCGGTTCCTCTCTAGGTTTCTTCCTAGGTTTTGGCCTTTCTAGGGAGTTTTTCCTAGCCACCGTGCTTTTACACCTGCATTGTTTGCTGTTTGGGGTTTTAGGCTGGGTTTCTGTACAGCACTTTGAGATATCAGCTGATGTACGAAGGGCTATATAAATAAATTTGATTTGATTTGATTTGGATTTGATTTAATGTACTAAGATGTTAATGTACTAAGATGTTAATGGTCTAAGATGTTAATGGACTAAGATGTTAATGGGCTAAGATGTTAATGGGCTAAGATGTTAATGGGCTAAGATGTTAATGGGCTAAGATGTTAATTTTCTAAGATGTTAATGGGCTAAGATGTTAATGGTCTAAGATGTTAATGGGCTAAGATGTTAATGGGCTAAGATGTTAATGGGCTAAGATGTTAATGTACTAAGATGTTAATGGGCTCAGATGTTAATGTTTTAAGATGTTAATGGGATAAGATGTTAATGGTCTAAGATGTTAATGGGCTAAGATGTTAATTTTCTAAGATGTTAATGGGCTAAGATGTTAATGGTCTAAGATGTTAATGGGCTAAGATGTTAATGGTCTAAGATGTTAATGTACTAAGATGTTAATGGGCTGAGATGTTAATGTTCTAAGATGTTAATGGGCTAAGATGTTAATGGGCTAAGATGTTAATGGGATAAGATGTTAATGGGATAAGATGTTAATGGTCTAAGATGTTAATGGGCTAAGATGTTAATGGGCTAAGATGTTAATGGGCTAAGATGTTAATGGGCTAAGATGTTAATGGTCTAAGATGTTAATGGGCTCAGATGTTAATGTTCTAAGATGTTAATGGGCTAAGATGTTAATGGGCTAAGATGTTAATGGGCTAATATGTTAATGGTCTAAGATGTTAATGGGCTAAGATGTTAATGGGCTAAGATGTTAATGGGCTAAGATGTTAATGGTCTAAGATGTTAATGGTCTAAGATGTTAATGGGCTAAGATGTTAATGGGCTAAGATGTTAATGGGCTAAGATGTTAATGTTCTAAGATGTTAATGGGCTAAGATGTTAATGGGCTAAGATGTTAATGGTCTAAGATGTTAATGGTCTAAGATGTTAATGGGCTAAGATGTTAATGGTCTAAGATGTTAATGGGCTAAGATGTTAATGGGCTAAGATGTTAATGGGCTAAGATGTTAATGTACTAAGATGTTAATGGGCTCGGATGTTAATGTTCTAAGATGTTAATGGGCTAAGATGTTAATGGGCTAAGATGTTAATGGTCTAAGATGTTAATGGTCTAAGATGTTAATGGGCTAAGATGTTAATGGGCTAAGATGTTAATGGGCTAAGATGTTAATGGTCTAAGATGTTAATGGGCTAAGATGTTAATGGGCTAAGATGTTAATGGGCTAAGATGTTAATGGTCTAAGATGTTAATGGGCTAAGATGTTAATTTTTTAAGATGTTAATGGGCTAAGATGTTAATGTACTAAGATGTTAATGTACTAAGATGTTAATGGGCTAAGATGTTAATGGGCTAAGATGTTAATGGGCTAAGATGTTAATGGGCTAAGATGTTAATGGTCTACATTTACATTACATTTAAGTCATTTAGCAGACGCTCTTATCCAGAGCGACTTACAAATTGGTGCATTCACCTTATGACATCCAGTGGGACAGTCACTTAACAATAGTGCATCTAAAACTTAGGGGGGGTGGGGTGAGAGGGATTACTTAACCTATCCTAGGTATTCCTTAAAGAGGTGGGGTTTCAGGTGTCTCCGGAAGGTGGTGATTGACTCCGCTGTCCTGGCGTCGTGAGGGAGTTTGTTCCACCATTGGGGGGCCAGGGCAGCGAACAGTTTTGACTGGGCTGAGCGGGAGCTGTACTTCCTCAGTGGTAGGGAGGCGAGCAGGCCAGAGGTGGATGAACGCAGTGCCCTTGTTTGGGTGTAGGGCCTGATCAGAGCCTGGAGGTACTGAGGTGCCGTTCCCCTCACAGCTCCGTAGGCAAGCACCATGGTCTTGTAGCGGATGCGAGCTTCAACTGGAAGCCAGTGGAGAGAACGGAGCAGCGGGGTGACGTGAGAGAACTTGGGAAGGTTGAACACCAGACGGGCTGCGGCGTTCTGGATGAGTTGAAGGGGTTTAATGGCACAGGCAGGAGCCCAGCCAACAGCGAGTTGCAGTAATCCAGACGGGAGATGACAAGTGCCTGGATTAGGACCTGCGCCGCTTCCTGTGTGAGGCAGGGTCGTACTCTGCGGATGTTGTAGAGCATGAACCTACAGGAACGGGCCACCGCCTTGATGTTAGTTGAGAACGACAGGGTGTTGTCCAGGATCACACCAAGGTTCTTGGCGCTCTGGGAGGAGGACACAGTGGAGTTGTCAACCGTGATGGCGAGATCATGGAACGGGCAGTCCTTCCCCGGGAGGAAGAGCAGCTCCGTCTTGCCGAGGTTCAGCTTGAGGTGGTGATCCGTCATCCACACTGATATGTCTGCCAGACATGCAGAGATGCGATTCGCCACCTGGTCATCAGAAGGGGGAAAGGAGAAGATTAATTGTGTGTCGTCTGCATAGCAATGATAAGAGAGACCATGTGAGGTTATGACAGAGCCAAGTGACTTGGTGTATAGCGAGAATAGGAGAGGGCCAAGAACAGAGCCCTGGGGGACACCAGTGGTGAGAGCGCGTGGTGAGGAGACAGATTCTCGCCACGCCACCTGGTAGGAGCGACCTGTCAGGTAGGACGCAATCCAAGCGTGGGCCGCGCCGTCTAAGATGTTAATGGGCTCAGATGTTAATGTTCTAAGATGTTAATGGTCTAAGATGTTAATGGTCTAAGATGTTAATGGGCTAATATGTTAATGGTCTAAGATGTTAATGGGCTAAGATGTTAATGGGCTAAGATGTTAATGGGCTAAGATGTTAATGGTCTAAGATGTTAATGGGCTAAAATGTTAATGGGCTAAGATGTTAATGGGCTAAGATGTTAATGTTCTAAGATGTTAATGGGCTAAGATGTTAATGGGCTAAGATGTTAATGTACTAAGATGTTAATGTACTAAGATGTTAATGGGCTAAGATGTTAATGGGCTAAGATGTTAATGGTCTAAGATGTTAATGGGCTCAGATGTTAATGTTCTAAGATGTTAATGGTCTAAGATGTTAATGGGCTAATATGTTAATGGTCTAAGATGTTAATGGGCTAAGATGTTAATGGGCTAAGATGTTAATGGGCTAAGATGTTAATGGTCTAAGATGTTAATGGGCTAAAATGTTAATGGGCTAAGATGTTAATGGGCTAAGATGTTAATGTTCTAAGATGTTAATGGGCTAAGATGTTAATGGGCTAAGATGTTAATGGGCTAAGATGTTAATGGTCTAAGATGTTAATGGGCTAAGATGTTAATGGGCTAAGATGTTAATGTTCTAAGATGTTAATGGTCTAATATGTTAATGGTCTAAGATGTTAATGGGCTAAGATATTAATGGGCTAAGATGTTAATGGGCTAAGATGTTAATGGGCTAAGATGTTAATGTACTAAGACATTAATGTACTAAGATGTTAATGGGCTAAGATGTTAATGGGCTAAGATGTTAATGGGCTAAGATGTTAATGGGCTAAGATGTTAATGGGATAAGATGTTAATGGTCTAAGATGTTAATGGGCTAAGATGTTAATGGGCTAAGATATTATTGGGCTAAGATGTTAATGGGCTAAGATGTTAATGGGATAAGATGTTAATGGTCTAAGATGTTAATGGGCTAAGATGTTAATTTTCTAAGATGTTAATGGGCTAAGATGTTGATGGTCTAAGATGTTAATGGGCTAAGATGTTAATGGGCTAAGATGTTAATGTACTAAGATGTTAATGGGCTCAGATGTTAATGTTCTAAGATGTTAATGGGCTAAGATGTTAATGGGCTAAGATGTTAATGGGCTAAGATGTTAATGGGCTAAGATGTTAATGGGCTAAGATGTTAATGGGCTAAGATGTTAATGGTCTAAGATGTTAATGGGCTAAGATGTTAATTTTCTAAGATGTTAATGGGCTAAGATGTTAATGTACTAAGATGTTAATGTACTAAGATGTTAATGGGCTAAGATGTTAATGGGCTAAGATGTTAATGGGCTAAGATGTTAATGGTCTAAGATGTTAATGGGCTCAGATGTTAATGTTCTAAGATGTTAATGGTCTAAGATGTTAATGGGCTAAGATGTTAATGGGCTAAGATGTTAATGGGCTAAGATGTTAATGGGCTAAGATGTTAATGGTCTAAGACATTAATGTACTAAGATGTTAATGGGCTAAGATGTTAATAGCTAAGATGTTAATGGTCTAAGATGTTAATTTTCTAAGATGTTAATGGGCTAAGATGTTAATGTACTAAGATGTTAATGTACTAAGATGTTAATGGACTAAGATGTTAATGGGCTAAGATGTTAATGGTCTATGATGTTAATGGTCTAAGATGTTAATGTACTAAGATGTTAATGTACTAAGATGTTAATGGTCTAAGATGTTAATGGACTAAGATGTTAATGGGCTAAGATGTTAATGGGCTAAGATGTTAATGGGCTAAGATGTTAATGTACTAAGACATTAATGTACTAAGATGTTAATGGGCTAAGATGTTAATGGGCTAAGATGTTAATGGGCTAAGATGTTAATGGGCTAAGATGTTAATGGGATAAGATGTTAATGGTCTAAGATGTTAATGGGCTAAGATGTTAATGGGCTAAGATATTATTGGGCTAAGATGTTAATGGGCTAAGATGTTAATGGGATAAGATGTTAATGGTCTAAGATGTTAATGGGCTAAGATGTTAATTTTCTAAGATGTTAATGGGCTAAGATGTTGATGGTCTAAGATGTTAATGGGCTAAGATGTTAATGGGCTAAGATGTTAATGTACTAAGATGTTAATGGGCTCAGATGTTAATGTTCTAAGATGTTAATGGGCTAAGATGTTAATGGGCTAAGATGTTAATGGGCTAAGATGTTAATGGGCTAAGATGTTAATGGTCTAAGATGTTAATGGGCTAAGATGTTAATTTTCTAAGATGTTAATGGGCTAAGATGTTAATGTACTAAGATGTTAATGTACTAAGATGTTAATGGGCTAAGATGTTAATGGGCTAAGATGTTAATGGTCTAAGATGTTAATGGGCTCAGATGTTAATGTTCTAAGATGTTAATGGTCTAAGATGTTAATGGGCTAAGATGTTAATGGGCTAAGATGTTAATGGGCTAAGATGTTAATGGGCTAAGATGTTAATGGTCTAAGACATTAATGTACTAAGATGTTAATGGGCTAAGATGTTAATAGCTAAGATGTTAATGGTCTAAGATGTTAATTTTCTAAGATGTTAATGGGCTAAGATGTTAATGTACTAAGATGTTAATGTACTAAGATGTTAATGGACTAAGATGTTAATGGGCTAAGATGTTAATGGTCTATGATGTTAATGGTCTAAGATGTTAATGTACTAAGATGTTAATGTACTAAGATGTTAATGGTCTAAGATGTTAATGGACTAAGATGTTAATGGGCTAAGATGTTAATGGGCTAAGATGTTAATGGGCTAAGATGTTAATGGGCTAAGATGTTAATTTTCTAAGATGTTAATGGTCTAAGATGTTAATGGTCTAAGATGTTAATGGGCTAAGATGTTAATGGGCTAAGATGTTAATGGGCTAAGATGTTAATGTACTAAGATGTTAATGGGCTCAGATGTTAATGTTCTAAGATGTTAATGGGCTAAGATGTTAATGGTCTAAGATGTTAATGGGCTAAGATGTTAATGGGCTAAGATGTTAATGGGCTAAGATGTTAATGGTCTAAGATGTTAATGGGCTAAGATGTTAATGGTCTAAGATGTTAATGGGCTAAGATGTTAATGGGCTAAGATGTTAATGGGCTAAGATGTTAATGGGCTAAGATGTTAATGGTCTAAGATGTTAATGGGCTAAGATGTTAATTTTCTAAGATGTTAATGGGCTAAGATGTTAATGTACTAAGATGTTAATGTACTAAGATGTTAATGGGTAAGATGTTAATGGGCTAAGATGTTAATAACTAAGATGTTAATGGACTAAGATGTTAATGGTCTAAGATGTTAATGGGCTAAGATGTTAATTTTCTAAGATGTTAATGGGCTAAGATGTTAATGGGCTAAGATGTTATTGGGCTAAGATGTTAATGGGCTAAGATGTTAATGGGATAAGATGTTAATGGTCTAAGATGTTAATGGGCTAAGATGTTAATTTTCTAAGATGTTAATGGGCTAAGATGTTGATGGTCTAAGATGTTAATGGGCTAAGATGTTAATGGGCTAAGATGTTAATGTACTAAGATGTTAATGGGCTCAGATGTTAATGTTCTAAGATGTTAATGGGCTAAGATGTTAATGGGCTAAGATGTTAATGGGCTAAGATGTTAATGGGCTAAGATGTTAATGGGCTGAGATGTTAATGGGCTAAGATGTTAATGGGCTAAGATGTTAATGGTCTAAGATGTTAATGGGCTAAGATGTTAATTTTTTAAGATGTTAATGGGCTAAGATGTTAATGTACTAAGATGTTAATGTACTAAGATGTTAATGGGCTAAGATGTTAATGGGCTAAGATGTTAATGGGCTAAGATGTTAATGGTCTAAGATGTTAATGGGCTAAGATGTTAATGGGCTAAGATGTTAATGTTCTAAGATGTTAATGGTCTAATATGTTAATGGTCTAAGATGTTAATGTTCTAAGATGTTAATGGTCTAATATGTTAATGGTCTAAGATGTTAATGGGCTAAGATATTAATGGGCTAAGATGTTAATGGGCTAAGATGTTAATGGGCTAAGATGTTATTGGGCTAAGATGTTAATGGGCTAAGATGTTAATGGGATAAGATGTTAATTTTCTAAGATGTTAATGGGCTAAGATGTTAATGGGCTAAGATGTTATTGGGCTAAGATGTTAATGGGCTAAGATGTTAATGGGATAAGATGTTAATGGTCTAAGATGTTAATGGGCTAAGATGTTAATTTTCTAAGATGTTAATGGGCTAAGATGTTGATGGTCTAAGATGTTAATGGGCTAAGATGTTAATGGGCTAAGATGTTAATGTACTAAGATGTTAATGGGCTCAGATGTTAATGTTCTAAGATGTTAATGGGCTAAGATGTTAATGGGCTAAGATGTTAATGGGCTAAGATGTTAATGGGCTAAGATGTTAATGGGCTAAGATGTTAATGGGCTAAGATGTTAATGGGCTAAGATGTTAATAAGATGTTAATGGGCTAAGATGTTAATGGGCTAAGATGTTAATTTTCTAAGATGTTAATGGGCTAAGATGTTAATGGGCTAAGATATTATTGGGCTAAGATGTTAATGGGCTAAGATGTTAATGGGATAAGATGTTAATGGTCTAAGATGTTAATGGGCTAAGATGTTAATTTTCTAAGATGTTAATGGGCTAAGATGTTGATGGTCTAAGATGTTAATGGGCTAAGATGTTAATGGGCTAAGATGTTAATGTACTAAGATGTTAATGGGCTCAGATGTTAATGTTCTAAGATGTTAATGGGCTAAGATGTTAATGGGCTAAGATGTTAATGGGCTAAGATGTTAATGGGCTAAGATGTTAATGGGCTAAGATGTTAATGGGCTAAGATGTTAATGGTCTAAGATGTTAATGGGCTAAGATGTTAATTTTCTAAGATGTTAATGGGCTAAGATGTTAATGTACTAAGATGTTAATGTACTAAGATGTTAATGGGCTAAGATGTTAATGGGCTAAGATGTTAATGGGCTAAGATGTTAATGGTCTAAGATGTTAATGGGCTCAGATGTTAATGTTCTAAGATGTTAATGGTCTAAGATGTTAATGGGCTAAGATGTTAATGGGCTAAGATGTTAATGGGCTAAGATGTTAATGGTCTAAGACATTAATGTACTAAGATGTTAATGGGCTAAGATGTTAATAGCTAAGATGTTAATGGTCTAAGATGTTAATTTTCTAAGATGTTAATGGGCTAAGATGTTAATGTACTAAGATGTTAATGTACTAAGATGTTAATGGACTAAGATGTTAATGGGCTAAGATGTTAATGGTCTATGATGTTAATGGTCTAAGATGTTAATGTACTAAGATGTTAATGTACTAAGATGTTAATGGTCTAAGATGTTAATGGACTAAGATGTTAATGGGCTAAGATGTTAATGGGCTAAGATGTTAATGGGCTAAGATGTTAATGTACTAAGACATTAATGTACTAAGATGTTAATGGGCTAAGATGTTAATGGGCTAAGATGTTAATGGGCTAAGATGTTAATGGGCTAAGATGTTAATGGGATAAGATGTTAATGGTCTAAGATGTTAATGGGCTAAGATGTTAATGGGCTAAGATATTATTGGGCTAAGATGTTAATGGGCTAAGATGTTAATGGGATAAGATGTTAATGGTCTAAGATGTTAATGGGCTAAGATGTTAATTTTCTAAGATGTTAATGGGCTAAGATGTTGATGGTCTAAGATGTTAATGGGCTAAGATGTTAATTAAGATGTTAATGTACTAAGATGTTAATGGGCTCAGATGTTAATGTTCTAAGATGTTAATGGGCTAAGATGTTAATGGGCTAAGATGTTAATGGGCTAAGATGTTAATGGGCTAAGATGTTAATGGGCTAAGATGTTAATGGGCTAAGATGTTAATGGTCTAAGATGTTAATGGGCTAAGAT
The DNA here is from genome assembly GCF_021184085.1 of Oncorhynchus gorbuscha. NCBI lineage: Eukaryota > Metazoa > Chordata > Actinopteri > Salmoniformes > Salmonidae > Oncorhynchus > Oncorhynchus gorbuscha. Next base: position 43,922,672 of record NC_060194.1, on the reverse strand, counting down.
GTTAATTTTCTAAGATGTTAATGGGCTAAGATGTTAATGTACTAAGATGTTAATGTACTAAGATGTTAATGGGCTAAGATGTTAATGGGCTAAGATGTTAATGGGCTAAGATGTTAATGGTCTAAGATGTTAATGGGCTCAGATGTTAATGTTCTAAGATGTTAATGGTCTAAGATGTTAATGGGCTAAGATGTTAATGGGCTAAGATGTTAATGGGCTAAGATGTTAATGGGCTAAGATGTTAATGGTCTAAGACATTAATGTACTAAGATGTTAATGGGCTAAGATGTTAATAGCTAAGATGTTAATGGTCTAAGATGTTAATTTTCTAAGATGTTAATGGGCTAAGATGTTAATGTACTAAGATGTTAATGTACTAAGATGTTAATGGACTAAGATGTTAATGGGCTAAGATGTTAATGGTCTATGATGTTAATGGTCTAAGATGTTAATGTACTAAGATGTTAATGTACTAAGATGTTAATGGTCTAAGATGTTAATGGACTAAGATGTTAATGGGCTAAGATGTTAATGGGCTAAGATGTTAATGGGCTAAGATGTTAATGGGCTAAGATGTTAATTTTCTAAGATGTTAATGGTCTAAGATGTTAATGGTCTAAGATGTTAATGGTCTAAGATGTTAATGGGCTAAGATGTTAATGGGCTAAGATGTTAATGTACTAAGATGTTAATGGGCTCAGATGTTAATGTTCTAAGATGTTAATGGGCTAAGATGTTAATGGTCTAAGATGTTAATGGGCTAAGATGTTAATGGGCTAAGATGTTAATGGGCTAAGATGTTAATGGTCTAAGATGTTAATGGGCTAAGATGTTAATGGTCTAAGATGTTAATGGGCTACGATGTTAATGGGCTAAGATGTTAATGGGCTAAGATGTTAATGGGCTAAGATGTTAATGGTCTAAGATGTTAATGGGCTAAGATGTTAATTTTCTAAGATGTTAATGGGCTAAGATGTTAATGTACTAAGATGTTAATGTACTAAGATGTTAATGGGTAAGATGTTAATGGGCTAAGATGTTAATAACTAAGATGTTAATGGACTAAGATGTTAATGGTCTAAGATGTTAATGGGCTAAGATGTTAATTTTCTAAGATGTTAATGGGCTAAGATGTTAATGGGCTAAGATGTTATTGGGCTAAGATGTTAATGGGCTAAGATGTTAATGGGATAAGATGTTAATGGTCTAAGATGTTAATGGGCTAAGATGTTAATTTTCTAAGATGTTAATGGGCTAAGATGTTGATGGTCTAAGATGTTAATGGGCTAAGATGTTAATGGGCTAAGATGTTAATGTACTAAGATGTTAATGGGCTCAGATGTTAATGTTCTAAGATGTTAATGGGCTAAGATGTTAATGGGCTAAGATGTTAATGGGCTAAGATGTTAATGGGCTAAGATGTTAATGGGCTGAGATGTTAATGGGCTAAGATGTTAATGGGCTAAGATGTTAATGGTCTAAGATGTTAATGGGCTAAGATGTTAATTTTTTAAGATGTTAATGGGCTAAGATGTTAATGTACTAAGATGTTAATGTACTAAGATGTTAATGGGCTAAGATGTTAATGGGCTAAGATGTTAATGGGCTAAGATGTTAATGGTCTAAGATGTTAATGGGCTAAAATGTTAATGGGCTAAGATGTTAATGGGCTAAGATGTTAATGTTCTAAGATGTTAATGGGCTAAGATGTTAATGGGCTAAGATGTTAATGGGCTAAGATGTTAATGGTCTAAGATGTTAATGGGCTAAGATGTTAATGGGCTAAGATGTTAATGTTCTAAGATGTTAATGGTCTAATATGTTAATGGTCTAAGATGTTAATGGGCTAAGATATTAATGGGCTAAGATGTTAATGGGCTAAGATGTTAATGGGCTAAGATGTTAATGTACTAAGACATTAATGTACTAAGATGTTAATGGGCTAAGATGTTAATGGGCTAAGATGTTAATGGAATAAGATGTTAATGGGCTAAGATGTTAATGGGATAAGATGTTAATGGTCTAAGATGTTAATGGGCTAAGATGTTAATTTTCTAAGATGTTAATGGGCTAAGATGTTAATGGGCTAAGATGTTATTGGGCTAAGATGTTAATGGGCTAAGATGTTAATGGGATAAGATGTTAATGGTCTAAGATGTTAATGGGCTAAGATGTTAATTTTCTAAGATGTTAATGGGCTAAGATGTTGATGGTCTAAGATGTTAATGGGCTAAGATGTTAATGGGCTAAGATGTTAATGTACTAAGATGTTAATGGGCTCAGATGTTAATGTTCTAAGATGTTAATGGGCTAAGATGTTAATGGGCTAAGATGTTAATGGGCTAAGATGTTAATGGGCTAAGATGTTAATGGGCTAAGATGTTAATGGGCTAAGATGTTAATGGGCTAAGATGTTAATGGGCTAAGATGTTAATGGGCTAAGATGTTAATTTTCTAAGATGTTAATGGGCTAAGATGTTAATGTACTAAGATGTTAATGTACTAAGATGTTAATGGGCTAAGATGTTAATGGGCTAAGATGTTAATGGGCTAAGATGTTAATGGTCTAAGATGTTAATGGGCTCAGATGTTAATGTACTAAGATGTTAATGGGCTAAGATGTTAATGGTCTAAGATGTTAATGGGCTAAGATGTTAATGGTCTAAGATGTTAATGGGCTCAGATGTTAATGTACTAAGATGTTAATGGACTAAGATGTTAATGGGCTAAGATGTTAATGGGCTAAGATGTTAATGGGCTAAGATGTTAATGGGCTAAGATGTTAATTTTCTAAGATGTTAATGGGCTAAGATGTTAATGGTCTAAGATGTTAATGGGCTAAGATGTTAATGGGCTAAGATGTTAATGTACTAAGATGTTAATGGGCTCAGATGTTAATGTTCTAAGATGTTAATGGGCTAAGATGTTAATGGTCTAAGATGTTAATGGGCTAAGATGTTAATGGGCTAAGATGTTAATGGTCTAAGATGTTAATGGGCTAAGATGTTAATGGGCTAAGATGTTAATGGGCTAAGATGTTAATGGGCTAAGATGTTAATGGTCTAAGATGTTAATGGGCTAATATGTTAATTTTCTAAGATGTTAATGGGCTAAGATGTTAATGTACTAAGATGTTAATGTACTAAGATGTTAATGGGTAAGATGTTAATGGGCTAAGATGTTAATAACTAAGATGTTAATGGACTAAGATGTTAATGGGCTAAGATGTTAATTTTCTAAGATGTTAATGGGCTAAGATGTTAATGGGCTAAGATGTTAATGTACTAAGATGTTAATGGGCTCAGATGTTAATGGGATAAGATGTTAATGGTCTAAGATGTTAATGGGCTAAGATGTTAATTTTCTAAGATGTTAATGGGCTAAGATGTTGATGGTCTAAGATGTTAATGGGCTAAGATGTTAATGGGCTAAGATGTTAATGTACTAAGATGTTAATGGGCTCAGATGTTAATGTTCTAAGATGTTAATGGGCTAAGATGTTAATGGGCTAAGATGTTAATGGGCTAAGATGTTAATGGGCTAAGATGTTAATGGGCTAAGATGTTAATGGGCTAAGATGTTAATGGGCTAAGATGTTAATGGGCTAAGATGTTAATGGGCTAAGATGTTAATTTTCTAAGATGTTAATGGGCTAAGATGTTAATGTACTAAGATGTTAATGGGCTAAGATGTTAATGGGCTAAGATGTTAATGGGCTAAGATGTTAATGGTCTAAGATGTTAATGGGCTCAGATGTTAATGTTCTAAGATGTTAATGGTCTAAGATGTTAATGGGCTAAGATGTTAATGGGCTAAGATGTTAATGGGCTAAGATGTTAATGTACTAAGACATTAATGTACTAAGATGTTAATGGGCTAAGATGTTAATAGCTAAGATGTTAATGGACTAAGATGTTAATGGGTAAGATGTTAATGGTCTAAGATGTTAATGGTCTAAGATGTTAATGGTCTAAGATGTTAATGGGTAAGATGTTAATGGTCTAAGATGTTAATGGTCTATGATGTTAATGGTCTAAGATGTTAATGTACTAAGATGTTAATGTACTAAGATGTTAATGGTCTAAGATGTTAATGGACTAAGATGTTAATGGGCTAAGATGTTAATGGGCTAAGATGTTAATGGGCTAAGATGTTAATGGGCTAAGATGTTAATTTTCTAAGATGTTAATGGGCTAAGATGTTAATGGGCTAAGATGTTAATGGGCTAAGATGTTAATGGGCTAAGATGTTAATGTACTAAGATGTTAATGGGCTCAGATGTTAATGTTCTAAGATGTTAATGGGCTAAGATGTTAATGGGCTAAGATGTTAATGGTCTAAGATGTTATTGGACTAAGATGTTAATGGGCTAAGATGTTAATGGTCTAAGATGTTAATGGGCTAAGACATTAATGGACTAAGATGTTAATGTAGACATTAAATAAGTTGACAATAAAAATGTACAATGGCTTGAATGTACTTGAGTTTAAAATTATTGACACCCTTAGTAAAAATGAGAAAAAAATGACCAAAGCAAATAATACAAATACTGAGCTATACTGTATCCTCCAATAAATGTTATTACCTTATACTAATACAATTACTCTGAGAAAGAGATTTTGTTGAACAAGTTTTTATTTTTTTCCTCAAAAAGACATTGTCAAGATGATTGACATCCTTGTTTTCAATCCCTTTCAATACCTCGCCTTGCGAGGATAACAGTGCTGAGCCTTTTTCTAAAATGTTTTATTAGTTGGAGAACACATTGGGTGGGATCTTAGACAATTCCTCCATACAGAATTTTTACAGATCCTTGATATCCTTCATCTGTACTTAGTGACTGCCCTCTTGAAATCAAACCACAGGTTTTTAATGAGTTTCCAGAGATCTCAGTCCAGAGACTGAGATGGCCATTGCAAAATGTTGATTTTGTCTGCCAATCAAAACTTTATTTTGTGGTTTTGATGTGTGCTTGGGGTTATTGTCTTGCTGGAAGATCAACTTCCGACCAAGTTTTCAGCCTAATGGCAAATGCAACCACGTTTTGAGCTACAATGCCCTGCTATTGGGTAAAGTTAATTACACCGTTGACCTTAACAAGGGCCCCAGGAACAAAATAGGGAAGGGAAAGGGAATAAAATAATTCAATTCAGTTGCACAACTGAATGTTTTCAACCGAAATGTGTCTTTCATCAACCAAAATGTGTCTTTCACATTTAACCTCTGAATGAGAGAGGTGCGAGGGGGCTGCCTTTCTGCCTTAATGCCTTAATGTCCACGTCATCGGCTCCAGGTAAGCAGTTGTTGTTGGGGGGTAAATGGCTTGCTCAAGGGCAGAAGGGAGATTTTTCCATCTTGCCGGCTTTCGATTACTGGTTCAACGCTCTTAACCGCTAGGCTACCTGCCATCCAATAACATTAAAGATCCAACCACCATATTTTACAGTAGGCTTTCGATTACTGGTTCAACGCTCTTAACCGCTAGGCTACCTGCCATCCAATAACATTAAAGATCCAACCACCATATTTTACAGTAGGCTTTCGATTACTGGTTCAACGCTCTTAACCGCTAGGCTACCTGCCATCCAATAACATTAAAGATCCAACCACCATATTTTACAGTAGGTATGGGATTCTTTCCTGTTCATGCATTCTGATTTCGACACCCAACCCAACACCACCGGTGTGCGTGGCCAAAGAGCTCTATGTTCATGTCATCTAACCAAAGCACAAGTTCCTATTGAAGTGCCAATGCCATGGAGCAGCCTCATGTGTTGGATGACATGAATATAGAGGTCTTTGGCCACGCACACCAGTGGTGGGTTTGGCATGGTGTGAGAATGCATATTGAAAAGGTGTTGAAAACACAGGTCTCAATCATTTTTACCGCTACCTTTGAGAGAAAAAAAAAACATTACTTTGCTAAATAACATCTCTTTCTATGAGCAATTGTATTTGTCGCTGGAGAAGAAAAGCAGGTATGGGGAGTTGAACATTTGATGTGGAACAGACATCGAACAGGACAGAGACGGCATCAGAACAGGGTATACAAAGACAAACCAACATTAATCCTGAAGCATGGAACAGACCTGGGGAACAGACAGATATAGGGGAGGTAATGACACAGGTGATTGAGTCCAGGTGAGTCCAATGAATGCTGATAATGGTGGCAGGCGTGTATAATGCTGAGTAGCCTTGCGCCTTTGAGTGGCAGGGAGGGTGAGCGAGAGCAGACGTGACAGTATTACTGTAAAATAATATAATTTCCCCTTTTTTTTTTGAGAATACAATAAAGCCCAGTATTTGAATAATTTATTTTACACAGTCATTTTTACTTTATCATGGATGTCAATCATTTCTGCCGACACTGTATGTAGTATGTGTAGTTTGAGCTCGGTAGTGTAGTTTGAGCTCCGGCGCCGACTGAGATGGCCGCCTCGCTTCGCGTTCCTAGGAAACTATGCAGTTTTTTGTTTTTTTACGTGTTATTTCTTACATTAGTACCCCAGGTCATCTTAGGTTTCATTACATACAGTCGAGAAGAACTACTGAATATAAGATCAGCGTCAACTCACCATCAGTACGACCAAGAATATGTTTTCCGCGACGCGGATCCTGTGTTCTGCCTTACAAACAGGACAACGGAATGGATCGCATGCAGCGACCCAAGGAAACGACTCCGAAAAAGAGGGAAACGCGGCGGTGTTCTGGTCAGACTCCGGAGACGGGCACATCGCGCACCACTTCCCAGCATTCTTCTTGCCAATGTCCAGTCTCTCGACAACAAGGTTGATGAAATCCGAGCAAGGGTGGCATTCCAGAGGGACATCAGAGACTGCAACGTTCTCTGCTTTACGGAAACATGGCTTACTGGGAAGACGCTATCCAGGGCGGTGCAGCCAACGGGTTTCTCCACGCATCGCGCCGACAGAAACAAACATCTCTCTGGTAAGAAGAGTGGCGGGGCGTATGCCTCATGACTAACGGGACATGGTGTGATGAAGGAAACATACAGGAACTCAAATCCTTCTGTTCACCTGATTTAGAATTCCTCACAATCAAATGTAGACCGCATTATCTTCCAAGAGAATTCTCTTCGATTATAATCACAGCCGTATATATCCCCCCAAGCAGACACATCGATGGCTCTGAACGAACTTTATTTAACTCTTTGCAAACTGGAAACCATTTATCCGGAGGCTGCATTCATTGTAGCTGGGGATTTTAACAAAGCTAATCTGAAAACAAGACTCCCTAAATTTTATCAGCATATCGATTGCGCAACCAGGGGTGGTAAAACCTTGGATCATTGTTACTCTAACTTCCGCGACGCATATAAGGCCCTGCCCCACCCCCCTTTCGGAAAAGCTGACCACGACTCCATTTTGCTGATCCCTGCCTACAGGCAGAAATTAAAACAAGGGGCTCCCACGCTGAGGTCTGTCCAACGCTGGTCAGACCAAGCTGACTCTACACTCCAAGACTGCTTCCATCACGTGGACTGGGATATGTTTTGTATTGCGTCAGATGGAAATATTGACGAATACGCTGATTCGGTGTGCGAGTTCATTAGAACGTGCGTCGAAGATGTCGTTCCCATAGCAACGATAAAAACATTCCCTAACCAGAAACCGTGGATTGATGGCAGCATTCGCGTGAAACTGAAAGCGCGAACCACTGCTTTTAATCAGGGCAAGGTGTCTGGTAACATGTCCGAATATAAACAATGCAGCTATTCCCTCCGCAAGGCTATTAAACAAGCTAAGCGTCAGTACAGAGACAAAGTGGAATCTCAATTCAATGGCTCAGACACAAGAGGCATGTGGCAGGGTCTACAGTCAATCACGGACTACAAGAAGGAACCCAGCCCAGTCACGGACCAGGATGTCTTGCTCCCAGGCAGACTAAATAACTTTTTTGCCCGCTTTGAGGACAATACAGTGCCCCTGACACGGCCTGCAACGAAAACATGCGGTCTCTCCTTCACTGCAGCCGAGGTGAGTAAGACATTTAAACGTGTTAACCCTCGCAAGGCTGCAGGCCCAGACGGCATCCCCAGCCGCGCCCTCAGAGCATGCGCAGGCCAGCTGGCTGGTGTGTTTACGGACATATTCAATCAATCCCTATACCAGTCTGCTGTTCCCACATGCTTCAAGAGGGCCACCATTGTTCCTGTTCCCAAGAAAGCTAAGGTAACTGAGCTAAACGACTACCGCCCCGTAGCACTCACTTCCGTCATCATGAAGTGCTTTGAGAGACTAGTCAAGGACCATATCACCTCCACCCTACCTGACACCCTAGACCCACTCCAATTTCCTTACCGCCCAAATAGGTCCACAGACGATGCAATCTCAACCACACTGCACACTGCCCTAACCCACCTGGACAAAAGGAATACCTATGTGAGAATGCTGTTCATCGACTACAGCTCGGCATTCAACACCATAGTACCCTCCAAGCTCGTCATCAAGCTCGAGACCCTGGGCCTCGACCCCGCCCTGTGCAACTGGGTACTGGACTTCCTGACGGGCCGCCCCCAGGTGGTGAGGGTAGGCAACAACATCTCCTCCCCGCTGATCCTCAACACGGGGGCCCCACAAGGGTGCTTTCTGAGCCCTCTCCTGTACTCCCTGTTCACCCACGACTGCATGGCCACGCACGCCTCCAACTCAATCATCAAGTTTGCGGACGACACAACAGTGGTAGGCTTGATTACCAACAACGACGAGATGGCCTACAGGGAGGAGGTGAGGGCCCTTGGAGTGTGGTGTCAGGAAAATAACCTCACACTCAACGTCAACAAAACTAAGGAGATGATTGTGGACTTCAGGCAACAGCAGAGGGAACTCCCCCCTATCCACATCGATGGAACAGTAGTGGAGAGGGTAGCTAGTTTTAAGTTCCTCGGCATACACATCACAGACAAACTGAATTGGTCCACTCACACTGACAGCGTCGTGAAGAAGGCGCAGCAGCGCCTATTCAACCTCAGGAGGCTGAAGAAATTCGGCTTGTCACCAAAAGCACTCACAAACTTCTACAGATGCACAATCGAGAGCATCTTGGCGGGCTGTATCACCACCTGGTACGGCAACTGCTCCGCCCTCAACCGTAAGGCTCTCCAGAGGGTAGTGAGGACTGCACAACGCATCACCGGGGGCAAACTACCTGCCCTCCAGGACACCTACACCACCCGTTGTTACAGGAAGGCCATAAAGATCATCAAGGACATCAACCACCGAACCACTGCCTGTTCACCCCGCTATCATCCAGAAGGCGAGGTCAGTACAGGTGCATCAAAGCTGGGACCGAGAGACTGAAAAACAGCTTCTATCTCAAGGCCATCAGACTGTTAAACAGCCACCACTAACATTGAGTGGCTGCTGCCAACACACTGTCATTGACACTGACCCAACTCCAGCCATTTTAATAATGGGAATTGATGGGAAATGATGTAAATATATCACTAGCCACTTTAAACAATGCTACCTTATATAATGTTACTTACCCTACATTATTCATCTCATATGCATATGTATATACTGTACTCTACATCATCGACTGCATCCTTATGTAACACATGTATCACTAGCCACTTTAACTATGCCACTTTGTTTACTTTGTCTACACACTCATCTCATATGTATATACTGTACTCGATACCATCTACTGTATGCTGCTCTGTACCATCACTCATTCATATATCCTTATGTACATATTCCTTATCCCCTTACACTGTGTATAAGACATTAGTTTTGGAATTGTTAGTTAGATTACTTGTTGGTTATCACTGCATTGTCGGAACTAGAAGCACAAGCATTTCGCTACACTCGCATTAACATCTGCTAACCATGTGTATGTGACAAATAAAATTTGATTTGATTTGATTTGAATGAGTATATGATAATACAATGTTTACCATGGCCTGGCTAGTCTAGTGGTAGTGCTGCAGCCTCCAGCAAGTCTGTGGTGTCAGCGTGGGTTAGAATCTGGTTTACCGTCCCATTTTGACACAACCTTTATCTATTATCTCCATCATCATGCTCTCTCACTATCTTCTCAATAAAGTCACAACATACGTACCTTAAAAACAATGATGATATCATTCTATTATAATATCATTCAATATCACTCTTTTCTCTCCTGCAATGTAGGCTGCATTACTGATGGTCATTACTGGCTCTGAGTAAAGCTGGTCATTACTGGCTCTGAGTAAAGCTGGTCATTACTGGCTCTGAGTAAAGCTGGTCATTACTGGCTCTGAGTAAAGCTGGTCATTACTGGCTCTGAGTAAAGCTGGTCATTACTGGCTCTGAGTAAAGCTGGTCATTACTGGCTCTGAGTATTGATGGTCATTACTGGCTCTGAGTAAAGCTGGTCATTACTGGCTCTGAGTATTGATGGTCATTACTGGATCTGAGTATTGATGGTCATTACTGGCTCTGAGTAAAGCTGGTCATTACTGGCTCTGAGTAAAGCTGGTCATTACTGGCTCTGAGTAAAGCTGGTCATTACTGGCTCTGAGTATTGATGGTCATTACTGGCTCTGAGTAAAGCTGGTCATTACTGGCTCTGAGTAAAGCTGGTCATTACTGGCTCTGAGTAATGATGGTCATTACTGGCTCTGAGTAAAGCTGGTCATTACTGGCTCTGAGTATTGATGGTCATTACTGGCTATGAGTATTGATGGTCATTACTGGCTCTGAGTATTGATGGTCATTACTGGCTCTGAGTATTGATGGTCATTACTGGCTATGAGTATTGATGGTCATTACTGGTTCTGAGTATTGATGGTCATTACTGGCTCTGAGTATTGATGGTCATTACTGGCTATGAGTAAAGCTGGTCATTACTGGCTCTGAGTAAAGCTGGTCATTACTGGCTCTGAGTATTGATGGTCATTACTGGCTCTGAATAAAGCTGGTCATTACTGGCTCTGAGTAAAGCTGGTCATTACTGGCTCTGAGTAAAGCTGGTCATTACTGGCTCTGAGTATTGATGGTCATTACTGGCTATGAGTATTGATGGTCATTACTGGCTCTGAGTATTGATGGTCATTACTGGCTATGAGTATTGATGGTCATTACTGGCTCTGAGTATTGATGGTCATTACTGGCTCTGAGTATTGATGGTCATTACTGGCTATGAGTATTGATGGTCATTACTGGTTCTGAGTATTGATGGTCATTACTGGCTCTGATTATTGATGGTCATTACTGGCTATGAGTAAAGCTGGTCATTACTGGCTCTGATTATTGATGGTCATTACTGGCTATGAGTAAAGCTGGTCATTACTGGCTCTGAGTATTGATGGTCATTACTGGCTGTGAGTATTGATGGCCATTACTGGCTGTGAGTATTGATGGTCATTACTGGCTCTGAGTATTGATGGTCATTACAGGCTCTTGTCTTCCTCTTTCATCAGGCTGATCCCCATTGTGTTAATTAACAGTCTATATGGATAATCCATCATTATCATACCACCCAACTAAACCATACCCTCATAAATTGTTGAAACGATTGTTGTGAGGCCTATCAGGGAATCAGCCAATTAGTGACAATCATCAGCTACTCGGTTGACAGTTTATTTCTAATTTAATTGGCCATTTTTAGAGAAGCTGTAGAGGAAAAATATAATCCGTATTAGCATATTTTGAAATCAGTAACTTCTCAAAATGTTACTCAAGGACAGTAATCCTTAGACAGCGAAGATGTGGGGGGGCCGCTGTCGTGCCTCCGATGGCTTTCATGGTGTTATGGTTTCAGCAGTTCTTTCAATTAACTTAGTTCCTCATTAGAGCTAATAGGAGATCCTTTGCTGTGTTACAGATAGGGTCTAATTATCCTGGCGAAGGACGACTCTGCCTGTGTCCCAAAATGGCACCCTATTCCCTACACGGTGCACTACTTTTGAACGGGGCCTATAGGGATCATAAGTCGTGCGCTATGTAGGGAATAGGTTTACACATTCACTTCAGTACATTTCGTAGTGTACAGTATATAATGTATGTTCCTACTGTGTTTCATAGTATTTGTAGTTACTGTGTACATTTCCAAAACATGACTATTTTCCTAATTTTACTGCTTCTTGTGTATATTTTTCATAATGTGCACTGCACTGTTGAGGAGAGCCTGTCAAGTAAGCATTTCACTGTACCTTTGACACTGTATCCTTTGCATGTGACCAATACACTTTGATTTGAGGGGCACAATCTGTCTGCTTGAGAGATGGGGAACGAGAGAGGGCAGATGTACAATTGTATGTATACAGTAAGTATTTCAGGCATTATGGACAAGCATTTCAGGCTTTACTTAATTTGACATTGTATGTATACAGTAATTATTTCAGGCATTATGTACAAGCATTTCAGGCTTTACTTAACTTGACATTGTGTGTCATTTAGCAGATGCTCTTATCCAGAGCAACTCAATGCAGAAACTGAATTTCTTCCATCTATAGCATTTCTTAATGTTACTCAGTTCCTTTGGCTGTGATGCCTCATGATTGAGTATAGCTCTGTTTAAGTAGACTGTGATTTGGCTGTGGTCTGATGGGGGTGTCAGTGGGCTGACTGTGAACGCTCTGAGAGACTCTGGGTTGAGGTCAGTGATAAAGTAGTCTACAGTACTACTGCCAAGAGATGAGCTATAGGTGTACCTACCATAGGAGTCCCCTCGAAGCCTACCATTGACTATGTACAGACCCACCATTGACGTACAGAGCCAGAGAGCTATAGGTGTACCTACCATAGGAGTCCCCTCGAAGCCTACCATTGACTATGTACAGACCCAGCGTGCGACAGAGCTATAGGTGTACCTACCATAGGAGTCCCCTCGAAGCCGACCACTGACTATGTACATACCCAGCGTGCGACAGAGCTATAGGTGTACCTACCATAGGAGTCCCCTCGAAGCCGACCATTGACTATGTACATACCCAGCGTGCGACAGAGATGCAGGAGTTGTGACCCTTTTTGTTGGTTATGTTGTCATAGTTGTGCCTAGGGGGGCATATGCGGGAGGGAAAGCTGTCACCTGCAGGCAGGTGTTTGTCCCCCTGTGTGCTGAGGGGGTCAGGTTCTTGTCCGGTTCTGGCATTTAGGTCGCCACAGACTAGTACATGTTCCTGGGCCTGGAAATGATTGATTTCCCCCTCCAGGATGGAGAAGCTGTCTTCATTAAAATATGGGGATTCTAGTGGGGGATATAGGTAGCACACAGGAGGACATTTTTCTCTGTTAAAATTATAATTTCCTTTTGAATTTCTAGCCAAATGTAAAATGTTCCTGTTTTGATTAATTTAATGGAGTGAGTTAGGTCTGCTCTATACCGAATTAGCATACCCCCTGAGTCCCTTCCCTGTTTCACACCTGGTCGTTTGGTGGATGGGACTACCAGTTCTCTGTAACCTAGAGGGCAACCAGTGGGTCCGTCTCCTCTATACCAGGTTTCTTGCAGGATGACAATGTCTGTATTACCGATTTCTTTGGTGAAGTCCGGGTTCCTGCTCTTTAGGCCAAAGGCAGATGACCTCAGGCCTTGGATATTCCAGGATGATATAGTGAATGCTTTTTGTTCCATAGTGTCCAATGTTGTTGGTCGTGGTAATGCCTCAGGCCAGTAAGTGTGAGCAGAGCCTGCTGAGCATCTGGTACATGCCATTGGCTTGGGCGAGTGTGAGAGTGGGGGTTGGGCCTGTTTGCCCGCTCACTTCCTGGGCGTATGTGTGGCTTCCATGTTGAGGCCCTCTTTGCGGGGGTGGGGTGCATGGGGTGGGCAGGAGGTGGCATAGGTCTGATCTGGGAGGGCCTAAATGGGGTGTGGGCATGGTTGACGTGGGGGGGTGTTGATTGGTTGGGGTGGGGGTGTGGATGTGTCTGGGGGTGCTGTGGTCTGGATGTAAGTCCTCTTGGCGTGGGTCCTCTTTGTGCAGGTCCAGGGGGGGGGGTACCGCAGGTCTGGGAGAGTGTCTCGCTGGTTTGGGTGGGGTGTCTATTGATCTGTTGCTCCTGTGTGAAGTGTTTGGGATACGTTTGGGAGCGATGTCCTTTAGAGTCTGGGCTACGGTGGGTACTGCTACCTTGTAGAGGTGGACCTGGTCATAGAGGCTGTTCAAGTTCAGGATGGAGTGGTGGGCCAGGAAAACATTTGGTTTTGAGGCACAGTCACAGGAAATACTTGTGTTTACCCGCTGTATGGTAGCAGGATGGAGATAACCACTTGTGCGTTGGGGAAAGTAGAAGAAGCCTTTTCAATCACTCCCTTCAGTGCTGTGGCCACCCTTTCCTGCTGTGCTCTCAGGTGGTTTGTGCCTGTGTGTATTATTATGTGGCTGGGTGAACCTAGTTGGTCCTCAGACAGAAGGTCTAGGGTGCGCTGGGTGAACCTAGTTGGTCCTCAGACAGAAGCTCTAGGGTGCGCTGGGTGAACCTAGTTGGTCCTCAGACAGAAGCTCTAGGGCGCGCTGGGTGAACCTAGTTGGTCCTCAGACAGAAGGTCTAGGGTGCGCTGGGTGTTTGGACACCAGAATTTGTTTTATTCTATGTATTTCCCATTTGAGTCCATAAGGAGTACAATCTGTGTCTTGTGTTTGACCTCAGTGGGTGTGGGGGGTTGTCAGAAGGGCTATTAGGGTGGCTGGCAGGGGGGATGCTCAGAGGGGGTGAGAGCCGCTGGGCTTGGGGTTCTTCATCTGTCTGTTCTGATGTCGGCTCTATGCTCAGGGTCTGGTGTGGACTGTTCTGTTCTGCTGGCTTCTCTGTGGGGGTGGCCACCTCTCTAATGGGTTGTTCTCTGTCACACACCATCCCCCTCACCCTCTCCTCCATCCCCCTCAACCAGCAGTCTGATCCTCTCCTCTAGTGCTTTGTTCTGCTCCTCTTGTAGTTGTCTCACCACTGTCCAGATATGTCTCTCTCCACCTCTCTAGTGGGTTGTTCTCTGTCACACACCATCCCCCTCCACTGTCCAGAGTGCAGATATGTCTCCCTGGTTAAGGGGGTGTTGTTGTGCTGGACTGTTGTCTGTGCTGACTGGAGTGTAATCACCTGCTGTTCCAGCTCCACCTGCGTTACCTCCAGCTGGGTGAATGTATCCTTCATTTCAATGAGGGGGTAGTAATCTGTGCTGGGAGGTTGACTGTCCGCTTGGGGTTGCTCATTTTTATTTATTTAACTAGGCAAGTCAGTTAAGAACAAATTCTTATTTTCAATGACGGCCTAGGAACAGTGGGTTAACTGCCTGTACAGGGGCAGAACAACAGATTTGTACCTTGTCAGCTCGGGGATTCGAACTTGCAGCCTTTCGGTTACTAGTCCAATGCTCTAACCACTAGGCTACCCTGCCACCCATCTGTGGGGTAAGTTTTATAATTGAACTGTCCCACTGGATGTCATGTGAATCTGTAACCCGCTAAATGACTTAAATGTAAATGTAAATGTAATAATGAAGAGGTCTGGGTGGGTGTGTCTTTATCAAGGGAGAGCTTCTCCTGCTGGGCTGATTCTTTAGTTTGGTGAAAGTCCAGCTGAAACTGTTTGGGGTTACCCTGTACCATTACTGT